>NC_137115.1:22863580-23003580 GCF_949357685.1 Gobio gobio | reverse complement strand
ACTTATTCACACTAAAGTGATAGTTTTTTGTGATAGTCTATGATACGAAAGGGGTAAATTATCATCATCCAGAGAGAAAGGCACACACACAAACTCACAGGGTGAGAGAGACACCCCCCCCCCCCCCCACACACACACACACACACACACACACACCACACACACACGTGCGCGCACACACTCAAACACACACAGGGTGAGCCTGAGAGTGAGGGGGGAGGGGAAGGACTGAGAGAGAGGCACTCTGCACATTGAACAAGGTTCACAAGATTTTAACAACAAAAATAAATAAAATCTAAATGGTGGGAGAAAGTTTTTTTTATTTCACTCTCTGAAAAAAATATGTTGAATATATTTGAAATCAATATGTGTGGTCCAATATAAAAAATAAAGAGAGAAAGTCACACACACACACACACACACACACACACACACACACACACACACACACACACACACACACACACACACACACACACACATGATAGAGTGAGAGTGAGGGGGGAGGGGAAGGACTGAGAGAAAGGCACACACACAAACTCACAGGGTGAGAGAGAGACCCCCCCCCCCCCACACACACACACACACAGAGAGAGTGATAGAGAGGGGGAAGGGGAAAGACAGGCAGATGGCATTCCATAGACTTAATGGTTTTTATACTGTACAAACTGTACATTCTATCCCCCTACACTACCCCTAAGCCTACATATCGCACACACACACACACACACACACACACACACACACACACACACACACACACACACACACACACACACACATACACACACACACACACACACACACACACACACACACACACACACACACACACACACACACACACACACACACACACACACACACACACACACACACACACACACACACACACACACACACACACATACACACACACACACACACACACACACACAGACACACACACACACACACACACACACACACACACACACACACACACACACACACACACACACACACACACACACACACACACACACTACCCCTAAACCTACCATCACAGAAAACATTCTGCATTTTTACATTTTTATTAAAACATTGTTTAGTATGCTTTTAAAGCTATTTTGATTTACGGGGACACATGAAATGCCTTCATAAACCATGATTATGTTGTAATAAACACCCCTCCAACACACCCATTTCTGAGGCTTTGCCCATTTCCACTGACTGACATCTCTGATGTGTGTGTTGAGTTTCAAGCAATTTCAAGCATGCTAAGAGCCTCAAAAACAGCCAAAAGATGATTAAACTTTGACACACTGCCATGAAAACAGTATGTAAAATATCAGGAATCCATTCGTATGTCTACATCTGCCATGTTTTGTCATTATACTGATGAAGTTTGAAGTAAATCGGGTGAAGACAAGACAGAGATTTAGCATTTTTGAAAGTGATACACTTCCTGCTGCCAGTTGGTGGACACAAAAACACACACACGTTTGTTTTTGTGAAATGTGAGGACATTCCATAGGCGTAATGGTTTTAATACCGTACAAACCGTATTTTCTATCCCCTTACACTGCCCCTGCCCCTAAACCTACCCATCACACACACACACCAGACACACACACACTGCCCCTGCCCCTAAACCTGCCCATCACAGGAGACTATGCAGTTTACTTTCTGTGAAAAAAACGTGTTCTGTGTGATTTATAAGCATTTTGAAAAGTTAGGACATGGGGAACGTCCTCATATTTCACCCTCTTTTTGTAATACCTGTCATACCCATGTCATTATACACATTTGTGTCCTAATATTTCACAAAAACATGCCCACACACACACACACACACACACACACAGACACACAAACCCCTTAAAGCTATTTCATTTATGGGACACAGGAAATATTCTCATAAACCATGTTTACATTGTAATTTGTAGTATATTTTTAAAGCTACTTGGTTACATTTTAATAATACATTATTTAGTATGTTTTTAAAGATATTTTTATTATGTGGACACATGAAATGTCCTCATTAACCACTACGTTGTAATAACAGTGTAATACCCATGTTATTATACAAATTTGTGTCCCTAATAAATCACATAAACAAGCACACACACACACACACACACACACACACAGAGAGAGAGAGAGAGAGAGAGAGAGAGAGAGAGAGAGAGAGAGAGAGAGAGAGAGAGAGAGAGAGAGAGAGAGAGAGAGAGAGAGAGAGAGAGAGAGAGAGAGAGAGAGAGAGAGAGAGAGAGAGAGAGAAAAAGGTTTCTCTTCCATATATATCTATGCATCAGTTTAACCACACAAAGGAGATTTTTGTTTTAAAATGTGAGTTGTATTAATTAATTAGAAGAAATAAATATTTAGCAGCCTAAATATTAAATATTTAAGGATATCCCTTCAGTTGGAACCAGATGAGATCTGTCATCATTTTCCATAAATGGACAAGTAAGTGTGACGCCACTGTTCTGCTGCGTTGCCATTGGCTGGGACTTTATCGCAGAACTCACTGTGATTGGACTATCTTTTAACCGATATAAAATGGCGTTTCATGTTACAAAGTATGTTTTGGTGTTATTGTTATGTTAGTAATACGTTAAGTTAACTATAAAGTGTCGCTATGTTGTGAGAAATTACTCCTTTACCGAGATCCCAACCCTAACCCTATGCATTTCTGCACACTTCAATGAACTACAGCGCCATGTTTCCCATTGCATTGATACAGTGACAAAGGTATATGGGTAATGTAGTTTAAAACGTTTATTAATGAGACAATAAATGTTAAGTAAATTACATCTTTAATGGACAACTGGATATCTAAATATGTTCAATGTGTAAACCTTTATGACATATATGAGGGGCAGGCTTAAATTTGATATTTTACTGTGAGCACTTTTAGAAAACCTTTATGCCAGCTTTCCATATCTATCTGAAAACTGTGCCCAACATTATTTAGTAAACATAGCATAAGCAGTTGTCAGAGAGTTGTCAGAGAGAAAAAAATTTAGAGTTTCAAAAATAACACAACACTGCTACCTTTTAGTAAGGGGAGGGCAGACAGAGAATAAATATTCAGAAGAAATATATTAAATAAAATAAATATATTGATCTGAAAAATAGTATGATTATTTTAAAGCTATTTGGTTACATTTTAATAAAACATTGTTTTAGTATGTTTTTAAACACACACACATACACGTTGTAATACCAGTGTAATACTCATGTCATTATACAAATTTGTTTCCTCATAAATCACATAAACAAGAGAGAGAGAGAGAGAGAGTGTTACGGAGGGACTGAGATGAGAGGCGTGCGGATCCATATGCAAAGCTTTTATTAAAGATGTGTCAATAACAGACAGGGCTCAAACCAAGGCAAACAGGCATGATATGGACAAGACAAAGAGCACTCCAGGGACAGGCAAGGGTCATCAACCAGATAACTTCATCCAGGGGACAAGGCAAGAGCATAATCTGACTTCCAGGCTAAGGTCCAGGCGAGAGGCAAACAGTATCCAAACAGGGCAAGACAAATAGAGATAATCAAAGGCGAGCAAGAGTCCAGGGCAGGCAGAGAGCAGGCAGAACACAGGAAACCAGGCTAGGATCAAAACACAGAGTAAGACTAGAACAGACTAAGAACACGGTTGGCTCCGTAAAGAAGCTATCAGCTAAACAGCAACATGTGCTAACAATACTCTGCAATCAGTGAGCTTGTGCATCAGTGTTTTATAGTCCTTGTGATTGAATACAGGTGTGGAACTAATTAGGAGCAATGAAACCTGGGAAATGTAGTCCAGGGTAACATGTAACTGTGTGCAGTGAAAAAGTCTTAATGGTGACCTCTGGTGGTGGGTAGATGGAAACGGCAGGCATAGGATATGTTACAGAGCCCCCCTCCAAGGAGCGGCTTCCAGACGCGAAACAGAACAGGAGAAGGGACGGAGGGCCAGGACCATGTGGTGGGAGTAAGACTGAAGACAGAGTCAGATCAGGAAGCCAAGGCGGAGTAGATTGAGCAAGCGGCCAGGACGAAGCAGGCTGGACAGACGACCAGGGCCAGGACGAAGCGGGCTGGACAGACGACCAGGACCAGGATGAAGCGGGCTGGACAGACGACCAGGGCCAGGACGAAGCATGCTGGACAGACAACCAGGGCCAGGACGAAGCGGGCTGGACAGACGACCAGGGCCAGGACAAAGCGGGCTGGACAGACGACCAGGGCCAGGACGAAGCGGGCTGGACAGACGACCAGGGCCAGGACGAAGCGGGCTGGACAGGTGACCATAGCAGAACAAGCTGGGTTGAAGACCACCAGAGTATGCAAGTGAACCACCACGGTGGCCCAGATGGATAAGGGACCCATGGTAAAGACTGAAACCTAAGGAAAACTGAGACATAAAACACAGACAATGTATCCACGGCCCCAAGGACCGAGACAGGAAATGCAATGAGTTCAATCAGAATCTCTTTGGGAGTGACTGGATGAACGGAGAGTTCAAAATCGGGTTTATGAATGGAAACTAGGCAGATAGGTGGTTCAAAATCAGACTTGATGGGGAAAACAGAATGGGGAAACAATTCAGAATCACAAGCATTGATTGAAACTAGACCGGCTGACAAATCACACATTGGATCATTGAAGGAAATTGGACTTGCAGAAAATTCAGAGACAGATTCATTATAGGCAGATATTTCGAAATGGAGTGTGTTGATAGGAACTGAATAACTAGACTGCTCAAAACTAAAAACATTGACTGAAACTGGCAAGACAGATAGTTCAAAATCAGACACATTTGAGAGAACTGGATGGGTAGACAGTTCATAATTAGACTCATGGGTAGGAACAGGATAGTCAGATAAGACATTTGTGGAATCTTCGGTTATGACAAAGCTACTGGAACCGACAGGAAACTCCTGTACCATTTCTAGGGTTGTGACAGGACTAGCAGGACAGAAAAACGGTTCATTTAGGACCTCTGTAGTCAGTTCATGAAGGTACAATAATTCATTGACTGTCTGCTTGGCTGGTTCAGAACAGGATGACAGTTCATAGATGGCCTTTGTGGCCGGGTCAAGACAGGTTGACAGTTCATAAACAGCCTCTGAAGCGGTTTCAGGACAGGACAACAAGGGTTCAGAAATGGTCTCCATGGCTGGTCTAGGACATGACAAGAGTTCATAGTCGGCCTCCAGAGCTGGTTCACAACAGAATGAAAGTTCAGAGACAGCCTCTGCGGGTGGGTCGATACAGGACAAAATTTCACAAACGGCCTCCGTTGCCAATTCAAAACAAGACGAGAATTCATTGCTATACGTCACCACTGCGCCAGGAGCTGAAGCGAATACCATCTCATAAGATTCTGCAGCATCTGCCGCCACCTCTGGATATTCAGCAGTGGTATACGAAGCCCAGATACACCATAAAGCGATCCCCATCATGGGGAGCGCTGCCGACAGGGGAATAAGTTCAGGAGCAGGAGGGCTAGAATGAATCGGTTCGGGGATCCCAGCGGTGCGTACTGATGCCAGCGGTGGATCCTCCACGCTGGATGCCAACCTTTGACGCATAACGGTTTCCCCTGACAGATCAGATGAGGGTTCTGAGGTGGCAGACCTGCCGTGAGGAGGCTCTGGAAGGTCTGCGGAGACGACACGAGACTCTGGAAGGTCTGCTGAGACGACACGAGACTCTGGAAGGTCTGCTGAGACGACACGAGACTCTGGAAGGTCTGCTGAGACGACACGAGACTCTGGAAAGTCTGCTGAGACGACACGAGACTCTGGAAGGTCTGCTGAGACGACACGAGACTCTGGAAGGTCTGCTGAGACGACACGAGACTCTGGAAGGTCTGCTGAGACGACACGAGACTCTGGAAGGTCTGCTGAGACGACACGAGACTCTGGAAGGTCTGCTGAGACGACACGAGACTCTGGAAGGTCTGCTGAGACGACACGAGACTCTGGAAGGTCTGCTGAGACGACACGAGACTCTGGAAGGTCTGCTGAGACGACACGAGACTCTGGAAGGTCTGCTGAGACGACACGAGACTCTGGAAGGTCTGCTGAGACGACACGAGACTCTGGAAGGTCTGCTGAGACGACACGAGACTCTGGAAGGTCTGCTGAGACGACACGAGACTCTGGAAGGTCTGCTGAGACGACACGAGACTCTGGAAGGTCTGCTGAGACGACACGAGACTCTGGAAGGTCTGCTGAGACGACACGAGACTCTGGAAGGTCTGCTGAGACGACACGAGACTCTGGAAGGTCTGCTGAGACGACACGAGACTCTGGAAGGTCTGCTGAGACGACACGAGACTCTGGAAGGTCTGCTGAGACGACACGAGACTCTGGAAGGTCTGCTGAGACGACACGAGACTCTGGAAGGTCTGCTGAGACGACACGAGACTCTGGAAGGTCTGCTGAGACGACACGAGACTCTGGAAGGTCTGCTGAGACGACACGAGACTCTGGAAGGTCTGCTGAGACGACACGAGACTCTGGAAGATCTGCTGAGACGACACGAGACTCTGGAAGGTCTGCTGAGACGACACGAGACTCTGGAAGGTCTGCTGAGACGACACGAGACTCTGGAAGGTCTGCTGAGACGACACGAGACTCTGGAAGGTCTGCTGAGACGACACGAGACTCTGGAAGGTCTGCTGAGACGACACGAGACTCTGGAAGGTCTGCTGAGACGACACGAGACTCTGGAAGGTCTGCTGAGACGACACGAGACTCTGGAAGGTCTGCTGAGACGACACGAGACTCTGGAAGGTCTGCTGAGACGACACGAGACTCTGGAAGGTCAGCTGAGACGACACGAGACTCTGGAAGGTCTGCTGAGACGACACGAGACTCTGGAAGGTCTGCTGAGACGACACGAGACTCTGGAAGGTCTGCTGAGACGACACGAGACTCTGGAAGGTTTGCTGAGACGTGAGGAGGCTCTGCGACCCCCACAGTGAAAAAAGAGCCAGTTATCAGTAGAGCATAATCCAGAAAATGACTGAGCGATGTACGAGGACCCTCATGGATTAATCGAGACTTTAAGGGTGGATTTATGCCTTCACAGAAGAAGTCAATGAGAACACAATCAGGCAGATCAGAAAAATATGCTAAATCCAAATACTCCTGAATATATACCTCTAGCGGTCGCATACCCTGTTCTAGGGCCAATAACTGTCTTGCAAGGTTCATACCTGACCAGTGTTCTTTAGAGAAGTCGCTGGATCCTCGGGTGGCAGAGTATTCTGTTACGGAGGGACTGAGATGAGAGGCGTGCGGATCCATATGCAAAGCTTTTATTAAAGATGTGTCAATAACAGACAGGGCTCAAACCAAGGCAAACAGGCATGATATGGACAAGACAAAGAGCACTCCAGGGACAGGCAAGGGTCATCAACCAGATAACTTCATCCAGGGGACAAGGCAAGAGCATAATCTGACTTCCAGGCTAAGGTCCAGGCGAGAGGCAAACAGTATCCAAACAGGGCAAGACAAATAGAGATAATCAAAGGCGAGCAAGAGTCCAGGGCAGGCAGAGAGCAGGCAGAACACAGGAAACCAGGCTAGGATCAAAACACAGAGTAAGACTAGAACAGACTAAGAACACGGTTGGCTCCGTAAAGAAGCTATCAGCTAAACAGCAACATGTGCTAACAATACTCTGCAATCAGTGAGCTTGTGCATCAGTGTTTTATAGTCCTTGTGATTGAATACAGGTGTGGAACTAATTAGGAGCAATGAAACCTGGGAAATGTAGTCCAGGGTAACATGTAACTGTGTGCAGTGAAAAAGTCTTAATGGTGACCTCTGGTGGTGGGTAGATGGAAACGGCAGGCATAGGATATGTTACAGAGAGAGAGAGAGAGAGAGAGAGAAACAAGTTTTTTTTTTATCCTGCTTCAAAACTAATACAATGCTGCCATCTTGTGTTCATTGAGGGGAGAGCAGCACACACAGACACAGAAAAGATAATTCAGAGAAATATTTTAAATAAATAAATAGATTGATCTGAAAAATAGTACAGTCATTTAAAAAAAATCCAAGTTCAATTACTGAACATACAATCTTAATTTAATTGAAATCAAAATATGATTTTACAAGATATGAGAGAATTTCTGTTCCCCTTTTTTGTCCTTATTTAATCCCTTGCCATGGAAACACCCTTTGAGCTATCCAATATCCGTTCACATTTTAGCATCTTCAGTATCTTTGTTTCATGTTGACCGAGTTTGGTGGAGATTGAATAAATCGCCTATGAGGAGAACGTAAAAACTCAGACCCAGATTTAACCAAAAATTCACCTTCAAACCAAAATATCTGACTTCCTGTTAAAGCTAATGCTAATGACTGTAAATTAGAAAGTTGTCCGGCTCGATGATGTCAATATATATACTGAGTTTGGTGATTGTAGATGAAACGAAGCCCTTCACTTTTGTCAAAAGGTGGCGCTAGAGAGCCCCTCATCCCCACCCGTTTCTGAGGCTTTGCCCATGTGTACTGACTGACATCTCTGATCTGTGTGTTGAGTTTCAAGCAGTTTCAAGCAATTTCAAGCATGCTAAGAGCCTCAAAAAAGCCAAAAGATTATTAAACTTTGACACGTTGCCATGGCAACAGAATTACAAATTTCAGGAATCTATTTCATACGTCTCTATCTGTCATGTTTTCACATTATACTGATGAAGTTTGAAGTAAATCGGGTGAAAATAAGATGGTGATTCAAAGCATTTTTGAAAGTGACACACTTCCTGCTGCCAGTTGGTGGCGCTATAACTTTGACTCACAAAAGTCATATCCATGTGATCGGCTTCTTACAACGAACACACAGCTGAAGTTTCATCCAAATCAGTCAATGTTTGCACAAGTTATAACTTACTTCCTGTTTCCCTTTTCTCGCCATAAATTTGTTGCTTCGCCACGGCCAAACCGTTTGAGATATCAAAAATCCGCTCGCAATTTAGCATCCTGAATATGTTCACTTCATGCTGACCGAGTTTGGCAATGATCAAAACAATGGCCTCGGAGGAGTATATTAAATTCCAGAGCATGCGTTTTCCGAACAACCCATTATAGCTCACTTCCTGTTGGGCTGACGCATAACTATGAGTACGAAAGTTGTTTGGCCCAATGAGGTCTATATGTGTACCGAGTTTCATACATGTACGTGCAAGTGTGTTTGATACATGGACCAAGTTTCTAAACGCACTTTAGGGGGCGCTGTCGAGCCCCCCTGCCACGCCCAGGTACCCGCTTATGCCCGGCCCTGATGGCCGCGCATTCCGATGTGTGTGCTAAGTTTCAAGAGTTTTCGAGCATGGTAAGAGCCCCAAAAGTGCCAGAGAAGTCGATAAAATAATAATAATTAAAGCTGCGAGCAGCGATGACGGGCCCAAGCCGGTGGCACCGCCACGCTGGTGGCATCAGCTTAACTGTGCACAGCAGGCAATAGGCATTTAAAATTGGAAAAACTAAAAGGACTATGTCAAAGTCATCTGAATTCACCACATTAACTGCAGCAGTTGGTGCTGCTATGACAACGAACCACAACAGCCACATCTATGAGATCAATTAAATTTAAATTAATTTCATGTCAGATGATGTCAAAGGTCAAATTGGAATGAGTTCACAATACCATTCAAATGCTGATGTTGTATTATCCTAACATTTCTCTTCATGTGTTTTTGACCTACCTTAGCTACCGTTTGTGCACCAATCTTATGCACCATAAAGCGTGCTTTCATTTCAATATGGGTGGTCCAATAAATTTTTTTTTATAAAATTTTTTATAAATTGAGCCAAATCACAGTAAAATGCAAAGATGATTTTAATATCAGTGTCAGGTAAGAGTAAGATACGTGTCTACATTTTATGGAAGTTTATTATAAACAGCCACTTTTAGAAAACCATGTGAAATTTACTTTTAATACATTTAAATTATATCAGTAAATTATTCATTAAAAGACATCTGCATCATACGTGATCTTGGCAAACACAGCACATGACGTTTTTATTTCAAGTGATAGTTATTTGTGAAAGCCTAAGAGAGAGTGGCAGAAAGAAAGACATGGAATGTTTTTTATATCCTGTTTCAAAACTAACACAATGCTGCCATCTTTTGTTCATTGAGAGAAGGGCAGCACACACAGGCACAATAGATTATTCAAATAAATATTTATAATATATATATTAGTGCTGGGCATCGTTAACAAAAAAATTAACTAATTAATCACATTTTTTTCTGTAATTAATCGCGATTAATCGCAAGTTTTTAATATTTTAAGTTTTTAATATTTTGATATTGTAATAATTTCAGTTACTCTCCAAATTAATTTAGAAACAATTTAAAGACAGCATATTGTAAATATGTGTTGTGTTGTCATTTTTTATGAATGAAGGCCAGTATCACTGATACTAAAGTCTCTATGAAACATTAATGACGTTACATTACAGTATAACTGAAAGCTCCCAATTTCAACATTTATTAGGCTTTAAAAAACAACTTTTAATTTAAGTGAACTTAAAACAATCTTTACATAAACCCAAAATAATAAATGTTATATTTACCCATGGCCTTACCTGTTATACAGAAATGTAATAGTTATCAAACCTTCCTTAACTGCATAAATAATAAATCAAATATAGATGAATCATCATTAAAGCTACAATTTTCTCTGTTCCCGTTGTTCTTTGATGAACATTAATGACAGGCATCATCAGTGCTACTGTCACTTTAAGAACAACCGCGGGTCTCACGCGCTGTCCCGCGCATCTCATTTCCTCACAACTCTTTAAGTTCATTTAAGACGTTATTTAACTAATTTAAGACTCTAATATGAGAATACTCAAAATCCTCTGTGTTATTGGTTGTTCAAGAGCAAAAGAGAACTCGATGTGAGCAGGAAACTAACGCGTGTCTATCTATGCGTCGAGTGTGTGTGTGTGTGTGTGTGTGTGTGTGTGTGTCAGTGTCCCTTGATTAGCTGACATGAGACGCATCCACACAGACAGGACACTGACACACACACACACACACACACACACACACACACACACACACACACACACACACAGAGACAGGACACTGACACACACGCAGACAGACACTGGCACACACACACACACACACACACACACACAGACAGGACACTGACACACACACACACACACACACACACACAGGACATTGGCATACAGCGCGTTCTCTTGTGTCTTGTCGCGCTTGGAAGCATTTACATGAATAGGAGCGTGGTGATCATGTAACGCTAAGCAAAAATGGATATAAAAACGGACGCTGCGTTATTTGCGTTAAATATTTTTAATGCGTTATGCTCCGTTTCACGTTGACCGAGTTTGGTGGAGATTGAATAAATCGCCTACGAGGAGAACGTAAAAACTCAGACCCTGAATTATACAAATATTCACGTTCAAACAAAAACTTTCTGTGAAAAAAAGACACTTATAAACAGACACTTGTAGAAAACAATGTGAATTTTGTTTTAAAATAAATTTGAACTATGCCAGTAAATAATGAATTTAAAGACAAATGTGTCAAAAGTGATCTTTGCAAACACAGCACATGACCTTAAAGCACATGTATAGAAAACACACTCACACTCCTCTGTTTTAAAAAAGAGTTCTGTCTGAATGAGTACATGGAATCACGGCTGTCAGGTGATAAGATAATTAGTCCAGAGATGTTTTTTCAAGAATTACTTTTTGTAATTGCAATTTTTTTTAACTATCCACTCACCTAATTTAATATATATTTTTGTTATAGCTTATGATTATATATTTTTATTTTATTGCTCAACAGTAGTTCTCATCGCCGATGAGGTCTTTAAATATTTTGAGAAGGTCTTAAAAAAGTCTTAAAAAGGTATTAAAATTTACTTCAGGATTCCTGCATATACCCTGCATATGCATCATACGTGATCTTGGCAAACACAGCACATGACGTTTTTATTTAAAATTAGAAAGTTTTAAATTAGTTAAATTAGATTAGTTAAATTAGAAAGTTGTCCGGCTCGAAGAGAACAATATATGTACGGGGACACATGAAATGTCTACAAATGTATGTCCTCAGAAATCACAGAAGCACACACACACACACACACACACACACACACACACACACACACACACACACACACACAGAGAGAGAGAGAGAGAGAGAGAGAGAGAGAGAAACAAGTTTTTTTTTAATCCTGCTTCAAAACTAACACAATGCTGCCATCTTGTGTTCATTGAGGGAAGGGCAGCACACACGGGCACAATACATTATACAAATAAATATTTATAAAATATATATATATTCATCTGAAAAATAGTACAGTCATTTTAAATTAATCTAAGTTCAATTACCAAACATACAATCTTAATTTAAGTTAAATCAAAATATTATTTTACAAGATATGAGACAATTTCTGTTCCCCTTTTTTTGTCCTTATTTAATCCCTCGCCATGGCAACACCGTTTGAGATATCCAATATTCGTTCGCATTTTAGCATCTTCCGTATCTTTGTTTCATGTTGACCGAGTTTGGTGGAGATTGAATAAATCGCCTACGAGGAGAACGTAAAAACTCAGACCCTGAATTACATAAATATTCACCTTCAAACCAAAATATCTGACTTCCTGTTGGTCGGAGCTAATGACTGTAAATTAGAAAGTTGTCCGGCTCGAAGAGAACAATATATGTACCGAGTTTGGTGACTGAAGATAAAACTAACCCCCCCACTTTTGTCAAAAGGTGGCGCTAGAGAGCCCCTCATCCCCGCCCGTTTCTGAGGCTTTGTCCATGTGTACTGACTGACATCTCTGATGTGTGTGTTGAGTTTCAAGCAGTTTCAAGCAATTTCAAGCACGCTAAGAGCCTCAGAACAGCCAAAAGATTATTAAACTTTGACACGTTGCCATGGCAACAGTATTTGAAATTTCAGGAATCCATTTCATACGTCTCTATCTGTCATGTTTTCACATTATACTGATGAAGTTTGAAATAAATCGGGTCAAAATAAGATGGTGATTCAAAGCATTTTTGAAAGTGACACACTTCCTGCTGCCAGTTGGTGGCGCTATAACTTTGACTCACAAAAGTCATATCCATGTGATCGGCTTCTTACAACAAACACACAGCTGAAGTTTCATCCAAACCAGTCAATGTTTGCACAAGTTATAACACACTTCCTGTTTCCCTTTTCTCGCCATAAATTCGTTGCTTCGCCACGGCCAAACCATTTGAGATATCAAAAATCCGCTCGCAATTTAGCATCCTGGATATGTTCTCTTCATGCTGACCGAGTTTGGCAATGATCGAAACAATGGCCTCGGAGGAGTATATTAAATTCCAGAGCATGCGTTTTCCGAACAACCCATAATAGCTCACTTCCTGTTGGGCTGACGCATAACTTAGAGCACGAAAGTTGTTCGGCCTGATGAGATCTATATGTGTACCGAGTTTCATACATGTACGTGCAAGTGTGTTTGATATATGGACCAAGTTTTCAGACCCCACTTTAGGGGGCGCTGTCGAGCCCCCCTGCCACGCCCGGGTACCAGCTTCAGCCCGGCTCTGATGGCCGCGCATTCCGACGCCCGTGCAAAGTTTCAAGAGTTTTCGAGCATGTTAAGTGCCCCAAAAGTACCAGAGAAGTCGAAAAAAAAAATTAAAATTAAAGCTGCGAGCAGCGATGACGGGCCCAAGCCGGTGGCACCGCCACGCCGGTGGCATCAGCTTAACTGTGCACGGCAGGCAATAGGCATTTAAAATTGGAAAAACTAAAAGGACTATGTCAAAGTCATCTGAATTCACCACATTAACTGCAGCAGTTGGTGCTGCTATGACAACGAACCACAACAGCCACATCTATGAGATCAATTAAATTTAAATTAATTTCATGTCAGATGATGTCAAAGGTCAAATTGGAATGAGTTCACAATACCATTCGAATGCTGATGTTGTATTATCCTAACATTTCTCTTCATGTGTTTTTGACCTACCTTAGCTACCGTTTGTGCACCAATCTTATGCACCATAAAGCGTGCTTTCATTTCAATATGGGTGGTCCAATAAATTTTTTTTATAAAAAAATTTATAAATTGAGCCAAATCACAGTAAAATGCAAAGATGATTTTAATATCAGTGTCAGGTAAGAGTAAGATACGTGTCTACATTTTATGGAAGTTTATTATAAACAGCCACTTTTAGAAAACCATGTGAAATTTACTTTTAATACATTTAAATTATATCAGTAAATTATTCATTAAAAGACATCTGCATCATCCGTGATCTTGGCAAACACAGCACATGACGTTTTTATTTCAAGTGATAGTTATTTGTGAAAGCCTAAGAGAGAGTGGCAGAAAGAAAGACATGGAATGTTTTTTATATCCTGTTTCAAAACTAACACAATGCTGCCATCTTTTGTTCATTGAGAGAAGGGCAGCACACACAGGCACAATAGATTATTCAAAGAAATATTTATAATATATATATTAGTGCTGGGCATCGTTAACAAAAAAATTAACTAATTAATCACATTTTTTTCTGTAATTAATCACGATTAATCGCAAGTTTTTAATATTTTACGTTTTTAATATTTTGATATTGTAATAATTTCAGTTACTCTCCAAATTAATTTAGAAACAATTTAAAGACAGCATATTGTAAATATGTGTTGTATTGTCATTTTTATGAATGAAGGCCAGTATCACTGATACTAAAGTCTCTATGAAACATTAATGACGTTACATTACAGTATAACTGAAAGCTCCCAATTTCAACATTTATTAGGCTTTAAAAAACAACTTTTAATTTAAGTGAACTTAAAAAAATCTTTACATAAACCCAAAATAATAAATGTTATATCTACCCATGGCCTTCCCTGTTATACAGAAATGTAATAGTTATCAAACCTTCCTTAACTGCATAAATAATAAATCAAATATAGATGAATCATCATTAAAGCTACAATTTTCTCTGTTCCCGTTGTTCTTTGATGAACATTAATGACAGGCATCATCAGTGCTCCTGTCACTTTAAGAACAACCGCGGATCTCACGCGCGGTCCCGCGCATCTCATTTCCTCACAACTCTTTAAAGTTCATTTAAGACGTTATTTAACTAATTTAAGAGTCTAATATGAGAATACTCAAAATCCTCTTTGTTATTGTTTGTTCAACAGCAAAAGAGAACTCGATGTGAGCAGGAAACTGACGCGAGTCTATCTATGCATCGAGTGTGTGTGTGTGTGTGTGTGTCAGTGTCCCTTGATTAGCTGACATGAGACGCATCCACACAGACAGGACACTGACACACACACACACACACACACACACACACACACACACACACACACACACACACACACACACACACACACACACACACACACACACACACACACACACACACACACACGTTTGTTTTTGTGAAATGTGAGGACATTCCATAGGCGTAATGGTTTTTATACCGTACAAACCGTATTTTCTATCCCCTTACACTGCCCCTAAACCTACCCATCACACACACACACTCACACACACACACACACACACACACACACACACACACACACACACACACACACACACACACACACACACACACACACACACACACACACACACACACACACACACACACACACACACACACACACACACTGCCCCTGCCCCTAAACCTAGCCCTCACAGGAGACTGTGCAGTTCACTTTCAGTGAAAAAAAACCTTGTTCTGTGATTTATAAGCATTTTGAAAAGTGAGGACATGGGGAACGTCCTCATATTTCACCCTCTTTTTGTAATACCTATGTCATACCCATGTCATTATACACATTTGTGTCCTGATATTTAACAAAAACATGCCACACACACACACACACACACACACACACACACACACACACACACACACACACACACACACACACACACACACACACACACACACACACACACACACACACACACGGAGAGAGAGAGTTTCAAAAATAACAACACTGCTACCTTTTAGTGAGGGGAGGGCAGACAGAGAATAAATATTCAGAAGAAATATATTAAATAAAATAAATATATTGATCTGAAAAAATAGTATGATTATTTTAAAGCTATTTGATTACATTTGAATAAAACATTGTTTTAGTATGTTTTTAAACACACACACATACACGTTGTAATACCAGTTTAATACCCATGTCATTATACAAATTTGTGTCCTCATAAATCACAAACAAGAGAGAGAGAGAGAGAGAGAGAGAGAGAGAGAAACAAGTTTTTTTTTTATCCTGCTTCAAAACTAATACAATGCTGCCATCTTGTGTTCATTGAGGGGAGAGCAGCAGACACAGAGAATTTCTGTTCCCCTTTTTTGTCCTTATTTAATTCCTTGCCATGGAAACACCGTTTGAGATATCCAATATCCGTTCACATTTTAGCATCTTCAGTATCTTTGTTTCATGTTGACCGAGTTTGGTGGAGATTGAATAAATCGCCTACGAGGAGAACGTAAAAACTCAGACCCCGATTTAATCAAAAATTCACCTTCAAACAAAAATATCTGACTTCCTGTTGGTCGGAGCTAATGACTGTAAATTCGAAAGTTGTCCGGCTCGATGAGGTCAATATATATACTGAGTTTGGTGATTGTAGATGAAACGAAGCCCTTCACTTTTGTCAAAAGGTGGCGCTAGAGAGCCCCTCATCCCCACCCGTTTCTGAGGCTTTGCCATTGTGTACTGACTGATATCTCTGATGTGTGTGTTGAGTTTCAAGCAGTTTCAAGCAATTTCAAGCATGCTAAGAGCCTCAGAACAGCCAAAAGATTATTAAACTTTGACACGTTGCCATGGCAACAGTATTTGAAATTTCAGGAATCCATTTCATAAGTCTCTATCTGTCATGTTTTCACATTATACTGATGAAGTTTGAAATAAATCGGGTCAAAATAAGATGGTGATTTAAAGCATTTTTGAAAGTGACACACTTCCTGCTGCCAGTTGGTGGCGCTATAACTTTGACTCACAAAAGTCATATCCATGTGATCGGCTTCTTACAACGAACACACAGCTGAAGTTTCATCCAAATCAGTCAATGTTTGCACAAGTTATAACACACTTCCTGTTTCCCTTTTCTCGCCATAAATTCGTTGCTTCGCCACGGCCAAACCATTTGAGATATCAAAAATCCGCTCGCAATTTAGCATCCTGAATATGTTCACTTGATGCTGACCGAGTTTGGCAATGATCGAAACAATGGCCTCGGAGGAGTATATTAAATTCCAGAGCATGCGTTTTCCGAACAACCCATTATAGCTCACTTCCTGTAGGGCTGACGCATAACTTAGAGCACGAAAGTTGTTCGGCCCGATGAGATCTAAATGTGTACCGAGTTTCATACATGTACGTGCAAGTGTGTTTGATATATGGACCAAGTTTTCAGACCCCACTTAAGGGGGCGCTGTCGAGCCCCCCTGCCACGCCCGGGTACCAGCTTCAGCCCGGCTCTGATGGCCGCGCATTCCGACGCCTGTGCGAAGTTTCAAGAGTTTTCGAGCATGTTAAGTGCCCCAAAAGTACCCGAGAAGTCGAAAAAAAAAAAAAAAAAAAAAAAAAAAAAAAAAACAAAGAATTAAAGCTGCGAGCAGCGATGACGGGCCCAAGCCGGTGGCACCGCCACGCCGGTGGCATCAGCTTAACTGTGCACGGCAGGCAATATGCATTTAAACAGGAGAATATTTTAGAATCGCTCGAATATGCCACATTTACCGCAGCAACTGGTGCCACTATCACCACAAGCCACACCCATGATGTAATTTAAATCTAGATTAATTTTAATATCATAGGATAAAATAAATAAAAGTTATATTTTCCTGCTCAAAATTTTGTAAGTCCAGAAGGCCAGTATTTAATTCAAGGTGTTTGTAGTTCTTTTTTACTTATTCACACTAAAGTAGGGATGAAACGGTATGGAAATTTAACATCACGATTATAGTGACCCAAATTATCACGGTTATCAATATTATCACGGTTTTGTTCAAACAAGATGAAAGTGTTCAAAAAGAACAGATGCACACACTTAAAACATTTCAACAAGTTTTATATTTGAAATTAAACAAACAACAAATAACTAAAGCAGCTCTAAGCACTTTTTTAAGCTAGATTCTGTGGGATTTCTTTACTTAATGGCCGTCGTCAATAGCAACGCATAACGCATAAATAATAATAATTTGTCGTAAATATAATCTCTAATATTATCTCTGTAAATATATTCTCAATAAATATTCTCATCAGTGTTCAGCTATGATGCATTTAAATCAAGCATATTTTGTGTTAGAGCCCAAACAGTATCCAAGTGAAATAATGCATATCCATATTTCCATATGATTTGACAGTTTATTTTATTAAATATCAAAATGTGTGCATCATACCTGACACCTAGATGAACACTTTACAGTCAGTTTTATGACTGTCATTCTCTTTAAATGCTAGTGAAGTTTGGTAACGTTATACACGTTTCAATGTTGTATGTAACTTTGCAGACGGTCCCTAACTTCGCCAGCGTTATGCCAGTCATATCAGATGCGCTGTGGTTCTGCTGTGTTTTTTTAAACCATTTTACCTAAATCACCAAAATAATAAATGTTATATTTACCCATGGCCTTCCCTGTTATACAGAAATGTAATAGTTATCAAACCTTCCTTAACTGCATAAATAATAAATGAAATATAGATGAATCATCATTAAAGCTACAATTTTCTCTGTTCCCGTTGTTCTTTGATGAACATTAATGACAGGCATCATCAGTGCTCCTGTCACTTTAAGAACAGCCGTGGATCTCACGCGCTGTCCCGCGCATCTCATTTCCTCACAACTCTTTAAGTTCATTTAAGACGTTATTTAACTAATTTAAGACTCGAATATGAAAATACTCACAATCCTCTGTGTTATTGTTTGTTCAAGAGCAAAAGAGAACTCGATGTGAGCAGGAAACTGACGCGAGTCTATCTATGCGTCGAGTGTGTGTGTGTGTGTGTGTGTGTGTGTGTGTGTGTGTGTGTGTGTGTCAGTGTCCCTTGATTAGCTGACATGAGACGCATCCACACAGATAGGACACTGACACACACACACACACACACACACACACACACACACACACACACACACACACACACACACACACACACACACACACACACACACACAGACAGCATACCGCAGCATAGCCATACAGTTTAAGTTCACCTACACTTTATATTAATAAAAAGGTTTACAGTGCAAATACTGTTGTTGCATATACTGTGCATAAAATTTGAAAACATTTGCAAAAAACACCACTGTATCATTAATTTTTTTTTAAACCTTTAAGTAACCATTTTTTAAACATCTATAAACATTACTTTTACATAGATAGACGGACCAGATATTCCTAACACTTTGGGAATACTTAAGGGTTACTAGTTGTTTTGTAAACTGTCTATAAACATTATCTGGATGGTTATTATAAAGTTGCAACCGATGACTATAATACCTTGTTAAATAGTTTAATAAACAGTACCAGTAAAACGTGGGCAGTACCAGTAAAACATGTAAACAGTACCAGTCAAACATGTGGGTTGTCCTGATACTGTACTTCAAAATGTAACAGTGTAAAAATTGCCACAGAATAAAGTAATTGTTCAAGATCTATTGGTAACTCATAAAAATAATGTCATATTTGCATAAACTGTCACTACCGTATATATCCCGACACTAGCACATTAAGATAAGCTATGAAAAAAATCATGTTCCTCTGCCTCTTTCTGGTTAAATAATGTTTATAATAATTGTTAATATAGCATGCTATATTAACTATTCCAGGTTATTTATGCATAGCATAAATAATAGTTAGTAGAGCATGCTATGCCACTTTCATCAAAACCTATTACAAAGCTATAGCAATCTCATGTCATTCCGTCTTTTCGAAAAAAAAGTTGCTCTAACTGTTCGTTACAAGCAGCATTTGCCGTCAGGCAGGTAACGATAGCTAACATAAACATATTTTTGCTAGCCTACCTGCTGCAAACTTACACTTTTTTTGTACAAGACAAGTAGAGCTATTTTATCCAGTGTAATTTATCACATACCACTATCTTGTTTTTTCTTATCCTCCTCTTCCTTTCTCTATTTTCTTTTCTGGCTTCCTGAAGCATAAAATTCCGCTTAAAATCCGAAGATTTTGTATTTTGCCGACAGCAGAGATCGCGTGGTTGGCTGACTGCTGTCAGCGACTTCTGAGAGGGGGCCCTTAAGGGGGATCCCGATAACAGTGTCATTGCACTTTACTGCATTGACTATCAATGGGGCGCTCACACAGTTTGTCGTTTCATTTTATTCTTAACCTGTCGCTGTCTTGGGGCCCCAGGCCAGCTCGAGGCCCCAAGCAATTGCTTGGTTTGCCTGCCTTGTCGCGACGGGCCTGCACACACACACACACACACACACACACACACACACACACACACACACACACACACACACACACACACACACACACACACACACACACACACACAAAGAGAGTTTAAAAAATAACACAACACTGCTACCTTTTAGTGAGGGGAGGGCAGACAGAGAATAAATATTCAGAAGAAATATATTAAATAAAATAAATATATTGATCTGAAAAATAGTATGATTATTTTAAAGCTATTTGGTTACATTTTAATAAAACATTGTTTTAGTATGTTTTTAAACACACACACATACACGTTGTAATACCAGTGTAATACCCATGTCATTATACAAATTTGTGTCCTCATAAATCACATAAACAAGAGAGAGAGAGAGAAACAAGTTTTTTTTTGTCCTGCTTCAAAACTAATACAATGCTGCCATCTTGTGTTCATTGAGGGAAGAGCAGCAGACACAGAAAATATTATTCACAGAAATATTTTAAATAAATAAATATATTCATCTGAAAAATAGTATAATCATTTTAAATTAATCTAAGTTCAATTGCCAAACATACAATCTTAATTTAATTGAAATCAAAATATGATTTTACAAGATATGAGACAATTTCTGTTCCTCTTTTTTGTCCTTATTTAATCCCTCGCCATGGCAACACCGTTTGAGATATCCAAAATCCGTTCACATTTTAGCATCTTCCGTATCTTTGTTTCATGTTGACCGAGTTTGGTGGAGATTGAATAAATCGCCTACGAGGAGAACGTAAAAACTCAGACCCCGATTTAACCAAAAATTCACCTTAAAACCAAAATATCTGACTTCCTGTTGGTCGGAGCTAATGACTGTAAATTAGAAAGTTGTCCGGCTCGAAGAGAACAATATATGTACCGAGTTTGGTGACTCAAGATAAAACTAACCCCCCCACTTTTGTCAAAAGGTGGCGCTAGAGAGCCCCTCATCCCCGCCCGTTTCTGAGGCTTTGTCCATGTGTACTGACTGACATCTCTGATGTGTGTGTTGAGTTTCAAGCAGTTTCAAGCAATTTCAAGCATGCTAAGAGCCTCAGAACAACACTGCTACCTTTTAGTGAGGGGAGGGCAGACAGAGAAGAAATATTCAGAAGAAATATATTAAATAAAATAAATATATTGATCTGAAAAATAGTATGATTATTTTAAAGCTATTTGGTTACATTTTAATAAAACATTGTTTTAGTATGTTTTTAAACACACACACATACACGTTGTAATACCAGTGTAATACCCATGTCATTATACAAATTTGTGTCCTCATAAATCACAAACAAGAGAGAGAGAGAGAGAGAGAGAGAGAGAGAGAGAAACAAGTTTTTTTTTTATCCTGCTTCAAAACTAATACAATGCTGCCATCTTGTGTTCATTGAGGGGAGAGCAGCAGACACAGAGAATTTCTGTTCCCCTTTTTTGTCCTTATTTAATCCCTTGCCATGGAAACACCGTTTGAGATATCCAATATCCGTTCACATTTTAGCATCTTCAGTATCTTTGTTTCATGTTGACCGAGTTTGGTGGAGATTGAATAAATCGCCTACGAGGAGAACGTAAAAACTCAGACCCCGATTTAACCAAAAATTTACCTTCAAACCAAAATATCTGACTTCCTGTTGGTCGGAGCTAATGACTGTAAATTAGAAAGTTGTCCGGCTCGATGAGGTCAATATATATACTGAGTTTGGTGATTGTAGATGAAACGAAGCCCTTCACTTTTGTCAAAAGGTGGCGCTAGAGAGCCCCTCATCCCCGCCCGTTTCTGAGGCTTTGCCATTGTGTACTGACTGACATCTCTGATGTGTGTGTTGAGTTTCAAGCAGTTTCAAGCAATTTCAAGCATGCTAAGAGCCTCAGAACAGCCAAAAGATTATTAAACTTTGACACGTTGCCATGGCAACAGTATTTGAAATTTCAGGAATCCATTTCATACGTCTCTATCTGTCATGTTTTCACATTATACTGATGAAGTTTGAAATAAATCTGGTGAAAATAAGATGGTGATTCAAAGCATTTTTGAAAGTGACACACTTCCTGCTGCCAGTTGGTGGCGCTATAACTTTGACTCACAAAAGTCATATCCATGTGATCGGCTTCTTATAACAAACACACAGCTGAAGTTTCATCCAAACCAGTCAATGTTTGCACAAGTTATAACACACTTCCTGTTTCCCTTTTCTCGCCATAAATTCGTTGCATCGCCACGGCCAGACTTTTCGAGATATCAAAAATCCGCTCGCAATTTAGCATCCTGAATATGTTCACGTAATGCTGACCGAGTTTGGCAATGATCGAAACAATGGCCTCGGAGGAGTATATTAAATTCCAGAGCATGCGTTTTCCGAACAACCCATACTAGCTCACTTCCTGTTGGGCTGACACATAACTATGAGCACGAAAGTTGTTCGGCCCGATGAGGTCTAAATGTGTACCAAGTTTCATACATGTACGTGCAAGTGTGTTTGATATATGGACCAAGTTTTCAGACCCCACTTTAGGGGGCGCTGTCGAGCCCCCCTGCCACGCCCGGGTACCAGCTTCAGCCCGGCTCTGATGGCCGCGCATTCCGACGCCTGTGCGAAGTTTCAAGAGTTTTCGAGCATGTTAAGTGCCCCAAAAGTACCCGAGAAGTCGAAAAAAAAAACAAAAAAAAAAACAAAAAAAACAAAGAATAATCTGAGGAAGAACAATAGGGCTCTGCGCCCTTTCAGGGCTTGGGCCCTAATAATCTGAGGAAGAACAATAGGGCTCTGCGCCCTTTCAGGGCTTGGGCCCTAATTAAAGCTGCGAGCAGCGATGACGGGCCCAAGCCGGTGGCACCGCCACGCCGGTGGCATCAGCATAACTGTGCACGGCAGGCAATATGCATTTAAACAGGATAATTTTTTTAAATCGCTCGAATATGTCACATTAACCGCAGCAGCTGGTGCCACTATCACCACAAGCCACACCCATGATGTCATTTAAATGTAGATGATTTTTAATGTCATGCGATGAAATAGATCTCTTTCAAATATGTGAAAAGTTATCTTTTCCTGCTCAAAATGTTATAAGTCCAGAAGGCCAGTATTTAATTCAAGGTATTTGTATAGTTCTTTTTTTACTTATTCACAAGTGATAGTTATTTGTGATAGTCTATGATATGAAAGGGGTAAATTATCATCATCAAGAGAGAAAGGCACACACACAAACTCACAGGGTGAGAGAGAGGCCCCACACACACACACACCCAGGGTGAGCCTGAGAGTGAGGGGGGAGGGGAAGGACTGAGAGAGAGGCAATCTGCACATTGAACAAGATTCACAAGATTTTAACAACAAAAAGAAATAAAATCTAAATGGTGGGAGAAAGTTTTTTTTACTTCAATCTCTGAAAACATTATTTTGAATATATTTGAAATCACAGATGTTGGGTGATGAGAATTGTAACTCAAATATAATTTAGAAAACTAGTCCTGTCTGAATAGTGATATGTCAGTGAGATCAGCTCGGGCGCGCACACCGTCTATGGGTGATGTCACGTATTTTGCGAAATGCGCAGTTAGGTGATGTGTCGCCCTCCACACGTTGCGAAACAGACTCCGAAATGGGGAAATGTAAATTTGCGGACTCCTGGTTGGAGTAGGATGAGTTTAAACAATGACCGCAGGGTTTTTCTATGGTTTTTCCTGCATAGCGGCCGCCTCCGTCACATTTCGTGCCACCTCCGTCTGTCGACAAAACTCAAGACAGGCAGTCACTTGCTCAGATTAGGCATGTCGTGGTAATTAAATAATCATCGGAAATATATATTGTCACATGATCTTTCAGCAATCATTATTAGTATTTTATGATTTGCTAGTACAAAGTCATCTAAAGCCATTCCATAGCTGAATGTCTTTCCTCCGCTGTAGCTGTCCATCATTCTCCGTTCAGCATTCAAACTGCGCGTCGTGTTTGGTTACAGTCAGTCAGCTGTTCGGTAAAGCTCACTCCAAGATGATATATTCCCGTTATAATACTTGATATGCAGATAAAATAATTTATCTTCCTGGAGTTTATCTAGCGGTTTCTGAACGATGTTGTGCTCCCTACCCGGGTGACAACACAAGGCATCACACGCACAATAACCGGAATTTAAAACTGTGAAGAAACCGACCGATATACATAGTAGACTAGGATTTGTGCGCTCAACGCTCATCGTCTCTTTATGCCGGGAACTTTTTAATGTGCACTCTGACTCCATGTTGCTTTAAGCGCATCATTCTGCACCCGGGATGCGCATAAGCGCATTGTGCCACGCTTTCATATATTTTCATAGTTTTGTGCACTTAAAGATGATTAAAAAAAATCTTGTTCTCACGTATCTATCATATATTTGTTGCCCCTTTACAGAGCTGCACATTACGTTTACAATAAACTATAAATCTTGAAATGTTATATTATTTGTGTAGGCCCATATAATTATTTACATTCATATATAAATTAAATATAAATTGTTTTTTTTATAAATGTATTTAATAAGAACACAAAGTAATTTGTACCTTTTCATTAACATTTTTAGATTTTATAAAATTAGTCCAGAGATGTTTTTTCAAGAATTACTTTTTGTAATTGCAAATTTTTTTAACTATCCACTCACCTAATTTAATATATATTGTTGTTATAGCTTATGATTATATATTTTTATTTTATTGCTCAACAGTAGTTCTCATCGCCGATGAGGTCTTTAAATATTTTGAGAAGGTCTTAAAAAAGTATAGTATAGTCATTCCGTTTCATGTTGACCGAGTTTGGTGGTACTTTAGTTGAGTATTTGTGCACATTTATGTGTGTGCGTGTGTGGTCAAACTGCAAACACAAAACAATTCACAATTATTATCTAGTAATGTTCACATCACCAAATACGTTTCTAAAACATTGTAACATCAGCTTTGTGTACTAAGCATTAAACTTTGTTTAACTAAATGCAACATATTTTACAGGCAATACAAACTGTAAATGTCTAAAACAAAACAAATATATAACATATAGGCGCTAATCGCAAATAGCGATCTTCATAGTGATACACAAACCATCACAACACTTAAACAACATAACACTACTCACCACGCTGGGAATATAATGTAAGATAATAGTTTTAGCTGGAATTATTAAATGTTCAAATCTTCATTTGAGATCAACATGGCTTTCTCACTCAGTTCTCTAAGTTCAGTTTGTTTTTCCCTGCACTTCTTCCTGCACGATCACATCACTTGCGCTCACCGGAACAACGTCCTTAAAGGGGCAGCACCCAACATCAGGGATTACCAGTCCACACACACACACACACACACACACACACACACACACACACACACACACACACACACACACACACACACACACACACACACACACACACACACACACAAATCCCTGAAGAGATGGAATGTTTTTTTTTTATCCTGTTTCAAAACTAACACAATGCTGCCATCTTGTGTTCATTGAGGGGAGGGCACACACAGGCACAATACATTATACAAATAAATATTTATAAAATATATATATATATTCATCTGAAAAATAGTATAGTCATTTAAAATTAATCTAAGTTCAATTGCCAAACATACAATCTTAATTTAATTGAAATCAAAATATGATTTTACAAGATATGAGACAATTTCTGTTCCCCTTTTTTGTCCTTATTTAATCCCTCGCCATGGCAACACCGTTTGAGATATCCAAAATCCGTTCGCATTTTAGCATCTTCCGTATCTTTGTTTCATGTTGACCGAGTTTGGTGGAGATTGAATAAATCGCCTACGAGGAGAACGTAAAAACTCAGACCCTGAATTACATAAATATTCACCTTAAAACCAAAATATCTGACTTCCTGTTGGTCGGAGCTAATGACTGTAAATTAGAAAGTTGTCCGGCTCGAAGAGAACAATATATGTACCGAGTTTGGTGACTGAAGATAAAACTAACCCCCCCACTTATGTCAAAAGGTGGCGCTAGAGAGGCCCTCATCCCCGCCCATTTCTGATGCTTTGCCAATGTGTACTGACTGACATCTCTGATGTGTGTGTTGAGTTTCAAGCAATTTCAAGCATGCTAAGAGTCTCAAAAACAGCCAAAGACATTATTAAACTTTGACACATTGCCATGGCAACGGTATTGGAAATTTCAGAAATCCATTCATATGTCTATATCTGCCATGTTTTCACATTATACTGATGAAGTTTGAAGTCAATCGGGTCAAAATAAGACAGTGATTTAAAGCATTTTTTTAAAAAAAGTGACACACTTCCTGCTGCCAGTTGGTGGCGCTATAACTTTGACTCACAAACGTCATATCCTTGCGATCGGCTTCCTACAACAAACACACAGCTGAAGTTTCATCCAAATCAGTCAATGTTTGCACAAGTTATAACACACTTCCTGTTTCCCTTTTCTCGCCATAAATTCGTTGCTTCGCCACGGCCAAACCGATTGAGATATCAAAAATCCGCTCGCAATTTAGCATCCTGAATATCTTGTCTTAATGCTGACCGAGTTTGGCAATGATCGAAACAATTGCCTTGGAGGAGTATATTAAATTCCAGAGCATGCGTTTTCCGAACAACCCAAAATAGCTCACTTCCTGTTGGGCGAAGTTTATGACTATGAGTGCGGAAGTTGTTCGCCCCGATGAGATCTATATGTGTACCGAGTTTCATACATATACGTGCAAGTGTGTTTGATATATAGACCAAATTTTAATAGGGGGCGCTGTTGAGCTCCCCTACCACGCCCGGGTATCAGCTTCAGCCCGGCTCTGATGGCCGCAGATTCCGATGTATCTGCAAAGTTTCAAGAGTTTTCGAGCATGGTAAGGGCCCCAAAAGTGCCCGAATAGTCGATAAGAAAAATAATAATAATTAAAGCTGCGAGCAGCGATGACGGGCTCAAGCCGGTGGCACCGCCACGCCGGTGGCATCAGCTTAACTGTGAACTGCAGGCAATAGGCATTTAAAATGGGAAAACATAAAAGGACTATGTCAAATTAATCTGAATTCACCACATTAACTGCAGCAGTTGGTGCTGCTATGACCACAACAGCCACATCTATGAGATCAAATAAATTTAAATTAATTTCATGTCAGATGATGTCAAAGGTCAAATTGGAATGAGTTCACAATACCATTCAAATGCTGATGTTGTATTATTGTAACACTTCTCTTCATATGCATATCAGGGTGTTCGCGGGGTCTTGAAAAGTATTAAAAGTTGATAAATCCATTTTTGGAAAATTAAGGCCCTTAAAAGGTATTAAAAAGTCTTAATCACGATTTTATGAGGTATTAAATTTTGTTCAAGCTTTGTTAAAAGAGTTTGACTCCAAAAAGTATTCATGAATATATTTATTTTCATCCCCATAACTATATATAAAAAAAAACGGTTTGCTCGGTCAGTGAGATCAGCTCGGGCGCGCGCACCGTCTACGGGTGATGTCACGTATTTTGCAAAATGCGCAGTTAGGTGATGTGTCGCCCTCCACACGTTGCGAAACAGACTCCGAAATGGGGAAATGTAAATTTGCGGACTCCTGGTTGGAGAAGGATGAGTTTAAACAATGACCGCAGGGTTTTTCTATGGTTTTTCCTGCATAGCGGCCGCATCCGTCAAATTTCGTGCCACCTCTTTCTGTCAACAAAACTCAAGACAGGCAGTCCCTTGCTCAGATTAGGCATGTCGTGGTAATTAAATAATCATCAGAAATATATATTGTCACATGATCTTTCAGCAATCATTATTAGTATTTTATGATTTGCTAGTACAAAGTCATCTAAAGCCATTCCATAGCTGAATGTCTTTCCTCCGCTGTAGCTGTCCATCATTCTCCGTTCAGCATTCAAACTGCGCGTCGTGTTTGGTTACAGTCAGTCAGCTGTTCGGTAAAGCTCACTCCAAGATGATATATTCCCGCTATAATACTTGATATGCAGATAAAATAATTTATCTTCCTGGAGTTTATCTAGCGGTTTCTGAACGATGTTGTGCTCCCTACCCGGGTGACAACACAAGGCATCACACGCACAATAACCGGAATTTAAAACTGTGAAGAAACCGACCGATATACATAGTAGACTAGGATTTGTGCGCTCAACGCTCATCGTCTCTTTATGCCGGGAACTTTTTAATGTGCACTCTGACTCCATGTTGCTTTAAGCGCATCATTCTGCACCCGGGATGCGCATAAGCGCATTGTGCCACGCTTTCATATATTTTCATAGTTTTGTGCACTTAAAGATGATTAAAAAAAATCTTGTTCTCACGTATCTATCATATATTTGTTGCCCCTTTACAGAGCTGCACATTACGTTTACAATAAACTATAAATCTTGAAATGTTATATTATTTGTGTAGGCCCATATAATTATTTACATTCATATATAAATTAAATATAAATTGTTTTTTTTATAAATGTATTTAATAAGAACACAAAGTAATTTGTACCTTTTCATTAACATTTTTAGATTTTATAAAATTAGTCCAGAGATGTTTTTTCAAGAATTACTTTTTGTAATTGCAAATTTTTTTAACTATCCACTCACCTAATTTAATATATATTTTTGTTATAGCTTATGATTATATATTTTTATTTTATTGCTCAACAGTAGTTCTCATCGCCGATGAGGTCTTTAAATATTTTGAGAAGGTCTTAAAAAAGTCTTAAAAAGGTATTAAAATTTACTTCAGGATTCCTGCATATACCCTGCATATGCATCATACGTGATCTTGGCAAACACAGCACATGACATTTTTATTTAAAATTAGAAAGTTTTAAATTAGTTAAATTAGATTAGTTAAATTAGAAAGTTGTCCGGCTCGAAGAGAACAATATATGTACGGGGACACATGAAATGTCTACAAATGTATGTCCTCAGAAATCACAGAAGCACACAGACACACACACACACACACACACACACACACACATACACAGAGAGAGAGAGAGAGAGAGAGAGAGAGAGAGAGAGAGAGAGAGAGAGAAACAAGGTTTTTTTTATCCTGCTTCAAAACTAAGACAATGCTGCCATCGTGTGTTCATTGAGGGAAGGGCAGCACACATTCCCCTTTTTTGTCCTTATTTAATCCCTCGGCATGGCAACACCGTTTGAGATATCCAAAATCCGTTCGCATTTTAGCATCTTCCGTATCTTTGTTTCATGTTGACCGAGTTTGGTGGAGATTGAATAAATCGCCTACGAGGAGAACGTAAAAACTCAGACCCTGAATTATATAAATTTTCACCTTCAAACCAAAATATCTGACTTCCTGTTGGTCGGAGCTAATGACTGTAAATTAGAAAGTTGTCCGGCTCGAAGAGAACAATATATGTACCGAGTTTGGTGACTGAAGATAAAACTAACCCCCCCACTTTTGTCAAAAGGTGGCGCTATAGAGCCCCTCATCCCCGCCCGTTTCTGAGGCTTTGCCCATGTGTACTGACTAACATCTCTGATGTGTGTGTTAAGTTTCATGCAATTTCAAGCATGCTAAGAGTCTCAAAAACAGCCAAAGACATTATTAAACTTTGACACATTGCCATGGCAACAGTATTGGAAATTTCAGAAATCCATTCATATGTCTATATCTGCCATGTTTTCACATTATACTGATGAAGTTTGAAGTCAATCGGGTCAAAATAAGACTGTGATTTAAAGCATTTAAAAAAAAAGTGACACACTTCCTGCTGCCAGTTGGTGGCGCTATAACTTTGACTCACAAACGTCATATCCTTGCGATCGGCTTCCTACAACAAACACACAGCTGAAGTTTCATCCAAATCAGTCAATGTTTGCACAAGTTATAACACACTTCCTGTTTCCCTTTTCTCGCCATAAATTTGTTGCTTCGCCACGGCCAAACCGATTGAGATATCAAAAATCCGCTCGCAATTTAGCATCCTGAATATCTTGTCTTAATGCTGACCGAGTTTGGCAATGATCGAAACAATTGCCTCGGAGGAGTATATTAAATTCCAGAGCATGCGTTTTCCGAACAACCCAAAATAGCTCACTTCCTGTTGGGCGAAGTTTATGACTATGAGTGCGGAAGTTGTTCGCCCCGATGAGATCTATATGTGTACCGAGTTTCATACATATACGTGCAAGTGTGTTTGATATATAGACCAAATTTTAATAGGGGGCGCTGTTGAGCCCCCCTGCCACGCCCGGGTATCAGCTTCAGCCCGGCTCTGATGGCCGCAGATTCCGATGTATCTGCAAAGTTTCAAGAGTTTTCGAGCATGGTAAGGGCCCCAAAAGTGCCCGAATAGTCGATAAGAAAAATAATAATAATTAAAGCTGCGAGCAGCGATGACGGGCCCAAGCCGGTGGCACCGCCACGCCGGTGGCATCAGTTTAACTGTGCACGGCAGGCAATAGGCATTTAAAATGGGAAAACATTAAAGGTCTATGTCAAAGTCATCTGAATTCACCACATTAACTGCAGCTGTTGGTGCTGCTATGACCACAAACCACAACAGCCACATCTATGAGATCAATTAAATTTATATGAATTTCATGTCAGATTATGTCAAAGGTCAAATTGGAATGAGTTCAGAATACCATTCGAATGCTGATGTTGTTTTATTCTAACACTTCTCTTCATGTGTTTTTGAGCTACCTTAGCTACCGTTTGTGCACCAATCTTATGCACCATAAAACATGCTTTCATTTCAATATGGGTGGTCCAATAAATTTTTTTTTAATAAAAAATGTATAAATGGAGCCAAATCACAGAAACTGCAAAGATGATTTTAATATCAGTGTCAGGTAAGAGTAAGATGCGTGTCTACATTTTATGGAAGTTTATTATAAATAGCCACTTTTATAAAATCATGTGAAATTTATGTTTTAATACATTTATATTATATCAGTAAATAATTAATTTAAAGACATGTGCATCATACGTGATCTTGGCAAACACATCACATGACGTTTTTATTTCAAGTGATAGTTATTTGTGATAGCCTATATGAAAGGGTTAAATTATGATCATCAAGAGAGAAAGTCACACACACACACACACACACACACACACACACACACACACACACACACACACACACACACACACACACACACACACACACACACACACACACACAATGATAGAGTGAGAGTGAGGGGGAGGGGAAGGACTGAGATAAAGACACACACACACAAACTCACAGGGTGAGAGAGAGACCCCCCCACACACACACACAGATAGAGAGGGGGAAGGGGAAAGACAGGCAGATGGCATTCCATAGACTTAATGGTTTGTATACTGTACAAACTGTACATTCTATCCCCCTACACTACCCCTAAGCCTACATATCGCACACACACACACACACTACCCCTAAACCTACCATCACAGAAAACATTCTGCATTTTTACATTTTTATTAAAAAATTGTTTAGTATGCTGTTAAAGCTATTTTGATTTACGGGGACACATGAAATGTCTTCATAAACCATGATTATGTTGTAATAAACACCCCTCCAACACACCCATTTCTGAGGCTTTGCCCATTTCCACTGACGGACATCTCTGATGTGTGTGTTGAGTTTCAAGCAATTTCAAGCATGCTAAGAGGAATTATACAAATATTCACGTTCAAACCAAAATATCTGACTTCCTGTTGGTCAGAGCTAATGACTGTAAAGTAGAAAGTATTTAAAATATCAGGAATCCATTCGTATGTCTATATCTGCCATGTTTTGTCATTATACTGATGAAGTTTGAAGTAAATCGGGGGAAAACAAGACAGTGATTTAACATTTTTGAAAGTTACACACTTCCTGCTGCCAGTTGGTGGCCACACACACACACACACACACACACACACACACACACACACACACACACACACACACACACACACACACACACACACACACACACACAGTGAGAAAGTGAGAGTGAGGGGGGGGAGGGGAAAGGCAGAGGACATTGCATAGACTTAATGGTTTTTATACTGTACAAACTGTACATGCTATCCCCCTACACTACACTAAATATACATGATAATGACATGACGGAATATACACAGTTAAGAACTGTATAACTATACTTATAAGTTACATTTGTATAATGTAACCGTAAACCAGAGCTTATTGTACCATATATAGGCGCTAAATGCAGCTGCATTAAAAGGAGCGGAGCTGCCGCTGCTAACAAGCGGTGTCCGGTTACAAAAGTGTGTGCCCAGGTTTAGCTCTATATAACAATTGTTAATATGCCGATCAGACATGATACATTTTTCCATCAACATACATTACAAGCAAATATTTTCTATAAACGAATAAACATTGTTAATAACTGAATGATTATTCAAATAGGTGAGCATTACGCTATTGTATGTTGACACAAAAATACTTCTGAGGTGACATCAACTGAATTACGCGATGACACTCTGAAACACATCCACAATGACAATAACTATTATTACTTACGGAGTTATTAACGCACAGAAATACCACACAAGGAAAAACAGACTTTTGAGGAATAAACAAGCCAGGAAAACTCCGTATAACTCTGTTACTGGAGCTGCTGAGATGAAAACTCTCTGCGCATGCACCAGACAAGTCTGAACAAGTTGACGCGCACAGTGTTAAAACCGGTTAAAACGCGAAAGGCGAAGCTTGAATTTACGGGTATGTCCCTCTTTGGCTAATGTACTTTCGAGATGGAGGGGCAACATGGCGACCATTGTTAGATCCCATTACCTTATGTATTTTCAATGGCATATTATAAACTTACGAGAATACTTTATTACTTGAAAGAAGTAAATATACATTAATGAGCACATATATTTTTGAAAGAACTAAGTGTTTTTAGCTAAGAATAGACTAAAAAAGTTACACAGTGTAGCTTTAAAAAAATCTTTACATAAACCCAAAATAATAAATGTTATATTTACCCATGGCCTTCCCTGTTATACAGAAATGTAATAGTTATCAAACCTTCCTTAACTGCATAAATAATAAATGAAATATAGATGAATCATCATTAAAGCTACAATTTTCTCTGTTCCCGTTGTTCTTTGATGAACATTAATGACAGGCATCATCAGTGCTCCTGTCACTTTAAGAACAACCGCGGATCTCACGCGCGGTCCCGCGCATCTCATTTCCTCACAACTCTTTAAAGTTCATTTAAGACGTTATTTAACTAATTTAAGACTCTAATATGAGAATACTCAAAATCCTCTGTGTTATTGTTTGTTCAAGAGCAAAAGAGAACTCGATGTGAGCAGGAAACTGACGCGAGTCTATCTATGCGTCGAGTGTGTGTGTGTGTGTGTGTGTGTGTGTGTGTGTGTGTGTCAGTGTCCCTTGATTAGCTGACATGAGACGCATCCACACAGATAGGACACTGACAGACACACACACACACACACACACACACATGTTTGTTTTTGTGAAATGTGAGGACATTCCATAGGCGTAATGGTTTTTATACCGTACAAACCGTATTTTCTATCCCCTTACACTGCCCCTGCCCCTAAACCTAGCCCTCACAGGAGACTGTGCAGTTCACTTTCTGTGAAAAAAAACTCATTCTGTGTGATTTATAAGCATTTTGAAAAGTGAGGACATGGGGAACGTCCTCATATTTCACCCTCTTTTTGTAATACCTGTGTCATACCCATGTCATTATACACATTTGTGTCCTGATATTTCACGAAAACATGCCCACACACACACACACACACACACACACACACACACACACACACACACACACACACAGCATACCGCAGTATAGCCATACAGTTTAAGTTCACCCACACTTTATATTAATAAAAAGGTTTACAGTGCAAATACTGTTGTTGCATATACTGTGCATAAAATTTGAAAACATTTGCAAAAAACACCACTGTATCATAATTTTTTTTTTAAACCTTTAAGTAACCATTTTTTAAACATCTATAAACATTACATTTACATAGATAGACGGACCAGATATTCCTAACACTTTGGGAATACTTAAGGGTTACTAGTTGTTTTGTAAACTGTCTATAAACATTATCTGGATGGTTATTGTAAAGTTGCAACCGATGACTATAATACCTTGTTAAATAGTTTAATAAACAGTACCAGTAAAACGTGGGCAGTACCAGTAAAACATGTAAACAGTACCAGTCAAACATGTGGGTTGTCCTGATACTGTACTTCAAAATGTAATAGTGTAAAAATTGCCACAGAATAAAGTAATTGTTCAAGATCTATTGGTAACTCATAAAAATAATGTCATATTTGCATAAACTGTCACTACCGTATATATCCCGACACTAGCACATTAAGATAAGCTATGAAAAAAATCATGTTCCTCTGCCTCTTTCTGGTTAAATAATGTTTATAATAATTGTTAATATAGCATGCTATATTAACTATTCCAGGTTATTTATGCATAGCATAAATAATAGTTAGTATAGCATGCTATGCCACTTTCATCAAAACATATTACAAAGCTATAGCAATCTCATGTCATTCCGTCTGTTCGGAAAAAAAGTTGCACTAACTGTTCGTTACAAGCAGCATTTGCCGTCAGGCAGGTAACGATAGCTAACATAAACATATTTTTGCTAGCCTACCTGCTGCAAACTTACACTTTTTTCGTACAAGACAAGTAGAGCTATTTTATCCAGTGTAATTTATCACATTCCACTATCTTGTTTTTTCTTATCCTCCTCTTCCTTTCTCTTTTTTCTTTTCTGGCTTCCTGAAGCATAAAATTCCGCTTCAAATCCGAAGATTTTGTATTTTGCCGACAGCAGAGATCGCGTGGTTGGCTGGCTGCTGTCAGCGACTTCTGAGAGGGGCCCCTTAAGGGGGATCCCGATAACAGTGTCATTGCACTTTACTGCATTGACTATCAATGGGGCGCTCACACAGTTTGTCGTTTCATTTTATTCTTAACCTGTCGCTGTCTTGGGGCCGACAGGCCAGCTTGATGCCCCAAGCAATTGCTTGGTTTGCCTGCCTTGTCGCGACGGGCCCGCACACACACACACACACACACACACACACACACACACACACACACACACACACACACACACACACACACACACACACACACACACACACACACACACACACACACACAGACAGGACACTGACACACACACACACACACACACACACACACACATAGGACATTGGCATACAGCGTGTTCTCTTGTGTCTTGTCGCGCTTGGAAGCTTTTACATGAATAGGAGCGTGATCATGTAACGCTAAGCAAAAATGGATATAAAAACGGACGCTGCGTTATTTGCGTTAAATATTTTTAATGCGTTAAGCTTCCGTTTCACATTGACCGAGTTTGGTGGAGATTGAATAAATCGCCTACGAGGAGAACGTAAAAACTCAGACCCTGAATTATACAAATATTCACGTTCAAACAAACTTTCTGTGAAAAAAGACACTTATAAACAGACACTTGTAGAAAATAATGTGAATTTTTTTTTTATATAAATTTGAACTATGTCAGTAAATAATGAATTTAAAGACAAATGTGTCAAAAGTGATCTTTGCAAACACAGCACATGACCTTCTGTAAAGCACATGTATAGAAAACACACTCACACTCTGTTTTAAAAAAGAGTTCTGTCTGAATGAGTACATGAAATCACGGCTGTCAGATGATAAGAATTGTAACTCAAATGTCATTTAGAAAATTAGTCCTGTATTAGTAGTGATATAGTGTCATAGTTCATGTCCATATTAACCACTACGTTGTAATACCAGTGTATGTCATCATACACATTTGTGTCCTCATAAATAAAAAAACAAGCACAGAGAGAGAGAGAAAGGGAGTTTCAAAAATAATACAACACTGCCACCTTTTGGTTATAGAGGGGAGGGCACACAAACAGCCAAAAACATTATTAAACTTTGACACGTTGCCATTGCAACAGTATTGGAAATTTCAGAAATCCATTCATATGTCTATATCTGCCATGTTTTCACATTATACTGATGAAGTTTGAAGTCAATCGAGTCAAAATAAGACAGTGATTTAAAGCATTTTTTTTAAAAAGTGACACACTTCCTGCTGCCAGTTGGTGGCGCTATAACTTTGACTCACAAACGTCATATCCTTGCGATCGGCTTCCTACAACAAACACACAGCTGAAGTTTCATCCAAACCAGTCAATGTTTGCACAAGTTATAACACACTTCCTGTTTCCCTTTTCTCGCCATAAATTCGTTGCTTCGCCACGGCCAAACCGATTGAGATATCAAAAATCCGCTCGCAATTTAGCATCCTGAATATCTTGTCTTAATGCTGACCGAGTTTGGTGCCGATCGAAACAATGGCCTCGGAGGAGTATATTAAATTCCAGAGCATGCGTTTTCCGAACAACCCATAATAGCTCACTTCCTGTTGGGCTGACGCATAACTTAGAGCACGAAAGTTGTTCAGCCTGATGAGATCTATATGTGTACCGAGTTTCATACATGTACGTGCAAGTGTGTTTGATATATGGACCAATTTTTTTGTAGGGGGCGCTGTTGAGCTCCCCTACCACGCCCGGGTACCAGCTTCAGCCCGGCTCTGATGGCCACAGATTCCGATGTATCTGCAAAGTTTCAAGAGTTTTCGAGCATGGTAAGGGCCCCAAAAGTGCCCGAATAGTCGATAAGAAAAATAATAATAATTAAAGCTGCGAGCAGCGATGACGGGCCCAAGCCGGTGGCACCGCCACCCCGGTGGCATCAGTTTAACTGTGCACGGCAGGCAATAGGCATTTAAAATGGGAAAACATAAAAGGACTATGTCAAAGTCATCTGAATTCACCACATTAACTGCAGCAGTTGGTGCTGCTATGACCACAAACCACAACAGCCACATCTATGAGATCAATTAAATTTATATGAATTTCATGTCAGATTATGTCAAAGGTCAAATTGGAATGAGTTCAGAATACCATTCGAATGCTGATGTTGTTTTATTCTAACACTTCTCTTCATGTGTTTTTGAGCTACCTTAGCTACCGTTTGTGCACCAATCTTATGCACCATAAAACATGCTTTAATTTCAATATGGGTGGTCCAATAAAATTTTTTTAATAAAAAATGTATAAATGGAGCCAAATCACAGAAACTGCAAAGATGATTTTAATATCAGTGTCAGGTAAGAGTAAGATGCGTGTCTACATTTTATGGAAGTTTATTATAAATAGCCACTTTTATAAAATCATGTGAAATTTATGTTTTAATACATTTATATTATATCAGTAAATAATTAATTTAAAGACATGTGCATCAGACGTGATCTTGGCAAACACATCACATGACGTTTTTATTTCAAGTGATAGTTATTTGTGATAGCCTATATGAAAGGGTTAAATTATGATCAAGAGAGAAAGTCACACACACACACACACACACACACACACACACACACAATGATAGAGTGAGAGTGAGGGGGAGGGGAAGGACTGAGAGAAAGGCACACACACAAACTCACAGGGTGAGAGAGAGACCCCCCCCCCCTCCCCACACACACACACAGATAGAGAGGGGGAAGGGGAAAGACAGGCAGATGGCATTCCATAGACTTAATGGTTTGTATACTGTACAAACTGTACATTCTATCCCCCTACACTACCCCTAAGCCTACATATCGCACACACACACACACACACACACCATAGCTGTCAACCCTCCCGTTTTTTCCGGGTTTCTCACGTATTTTAGCTCTTTTCCCGCTGTCTTCCCGTTTTAGTATTTTCCCGTAAAATATCCCGTATTTTTACGTTCTGATTGTGTTAACTCAGAACACGCAACTATCTGGTTTAGTGCCAGAAGACGCGAATGAGAAGTCGCGCGCACTGTGAGAAAATTTTCCGTGCACTCATCCGAGAGCGCGCACACGTCTCTCAGCGCGCAAATATTGAGTTCTCTTTCAAGTCTTGCTCTTGAATGGACAAACTCACGCAAAAAGTATGTCAACATATTGATGAGTATTCTAGCAGACATAGTCTGTATATGGCTTAAGTAAGCTTTATACAGTCCAGAAAAGACGACGCATATCCGAGGTCTTAAAGGGGCAGTAGCCTTTACTGCTGTCTGTTTAATGTCAAACAAAAGACAAGGGCATCACTCACTGCTCTTGATTGAATAACTTTTGTAAGTTTAATAGGATTAATCTTTAATTTATACAGTCATATATGCAATGTTATTTTACATTTGATCAATTTCTGTACCTGAAAACTAATGTTAGACGTACCTGAAAAACCTGAAAAGCATAGTTTATTTTATTAGTATCTTTGCTCAATAGTATTTATTTGTGCTGCTGCTTGTATTTAAATGATTTGTTCTTATTATTTTCTTTTGTTTTATTTGACAGTAGTCCTTTTTTCCCTGAACATAGCAAATACTGAACCGTACCGAAACGGGGAACCTTAAACCGTGATACAAACCGAACCGTGAGCAATCTGTACCGTTACACCCCTAGCGTAACGTATGATAAAATGACTGAAAAAAGGTTGGGAAACACTGGCTTAGGCTACTATCGAAGAAGAAGAAGACAGTTGCAGCCGCGCGGTTGGGAGGAAGAGGGAAAAAGTAGCGGGAAGTAAACTTCAAGGAGAGTATAGTAATAATAAATGATAATAAATGGAATAAATAAATAATAAATGAAAATAATAAATGTTATATTTACCCATGGCCTTCCCTGTTATACAGAAATGTAATAGTTATCAAACCTTCCTTAACTGTATAAATAATAAATGAAATATAGATGAATCATCATTAAAGCTACAATTTTCTCTGTTCCCGTTGTTCTTTGATGAACATTAATGACAGGCTGACTCCACAAAATGACTCTAATTTGCCTCTTTGAAAAATAATTCTCTAATTTAACCTTATTACTATACTAATTGTAATATAAATAATACAAATATTAGAAGAAAAATATTTTAAGTGGTCATTATTGACAATAAATATTGCACAACTAGTATTTAGTACCAAAAGATCTCCTCAAAATATTCAATAAATATTATTGAACTAAAATATAGAACATTTATTTAAACCGTGATACAAACCGAACCGTGAGCAATCTGTACCGTTACACCCCTAGCGTAACGTATGATAAAATGACTGAAAAAAGGTTGGGTGTTGGGTGTTGGGTGTCCATTTGTGTCCTGATATTTCACAAAAACATGCCCACACACACACACACACACACACACACACACACACACACACACACACACACACACACACACACACACACACACACACACACACACACACACACACACACACACACACACACACACACACAGAGAGAGAGAGAGAGAGAGAGAGAGAGAGAAACAAGTTTTTTTTTTTTATCCTGCTTCAAAACTAACACAATGCTGCCATCTTGTGTTCATTGAGGGAAGGGCAGCACACACGGGCACAATACATTATACAAATAAATGTTTATAAAATATATATATATTCATCTGAAAAATAGTACAGTCATTTTAAATTAATCTAAGTTCAATTACCAAACATACAATCTTAATTTAATTTAAATCAAAATATTATTTTACAAGATATGAGACAATTACTGTTCCCCTTTTTTTGTCCTTATTTAATCCCTCGCCATGGCAACACCGTTTGAGATATCCAATATTCGTTCGCATTTAAGCATCTTCCGTATCTTTGTTTCATGTTGACCGAGTTTGGTGGAGATTGAATAAATCGCCTACGAGGAGAACGTAAAAACTCAGACCCTGAATTACATAAATATTCACCTTCAAACCAAAATATCTGACTTCCTGTTGGTCGGAGCTAATGACTGTAAATTAGAAAGTTGTCCGGCTCGAAGAGAACAATATATGTACCGAGTTTGGTGACTCAAGATAAAACTAACCCCCCCACTTTTGTCAAAAGGTGGCGCTAGAGAGCCCCTCATCCCCGCCCGTTTCTGAGGCTTTGTCCATGTGTACTGACTGACATCTCTGATGTGTGTGTTGAGTTTCAAGCAGTTTCAAGCAATTTCAAGCATGCTAAGAGCCTCAGAACAACACTGCTACCTTTTAGTGAGGGGAGGGCAGACAGAGAATAAATATTCAGAAGAAATATATTAAATAAAATAAATATATTGATCTGAAAAATAGTATGATTATTTTAAAGCTATTTGGTTACATTTTAATAAAACATTGTTTTAGTATGTTTTTAAACACACACACATACACGTTGTAATACCAGTGTAATACCCATGTCATTATACAAATTTGTGTCCTCATAAATCACAAACAAGAGAGAGAGAGAGAGAGAGAGAGAGAGAAACAAGTTTTTTTTTTATCCTGCTTCAAAACTAATACAATGCTGCCATCTTGTGTTCATTGAGGGGAGAGCAGCAGACACAGAGAATTTCTGTTCCCCTTTTTTGTCCTTATTTAATCCCTTGCCATGGAAACACCGTTTGAGATATCCAATATCCGTTCACATTTTAGCATCTTCAGTATCTTTGTTTCATGTTGACCGAGTTTGGTGGAGATTGAATAAAACGCCTACGAGGAGAACGTAAAAACTCAGACCCCGATTTAACCAAAAATTTACCTTCAAACCAAAATATCTGACTTCCTGTTGGTCGGAGCTAATGACTGTAAATTAGAAAGTTGTCCGGCTCGATGAGGTCAATATATATACTGAGTTTGGTGATTGTAGATGAAACGAAGCCCTTCACTTTTGTCAAAAGGTGGCGCTAGAGAGCCCCTCATCCCCGCCCGTTTCTGAGGCTTTGCCCATGTGTACTGACTGACATCTCTGATGTGTGTGTTGAGTTTCAAGCAGTTTCAAGCAATTTCAAGCATGCTAAGAGCCTCAGAACAGCCAAAAGATTATTAAACTTTGACACGTTGCCATGGCAACAGTATTTGAAATTTCAGGAATCCATTTCATACGTCTCTATCTGTCATGTTTTCACATTATACTGATGAAGTTTGAAATAAATCTGGTGAAAATAAGATGGTGATTCAAAGCATTTTTGAAAGTGACACACTTCCTGCTGCCAGTTGGTGGCGCTATAACTTTGACTCACAAAAGTCATATCCATGTGATCGGCTTCTTATAACAATCACACAGCTGAAGTTTCATCCAAACCAGTCAATGTTTGCACAAGTTATAACACACTTCCTGTTTCCCTTTTCTCGCCATAAATTCGTTGCATCGCCACGGCCAGACTTTTCGAGATATCAAAAATCCGCTCGCAATTTAGCATCCTGAATATGTTCACGTAATGCTGACCGAGTTTGGCAATGATCGAAACAATGGCCTCGGAGGAGTATATTAAATTCCAGAGCATGCGTTTTCCGAACAACCCATAATAGCTCACTTCCTGTTGGGCTGACACATAACTATGAGCACGAAAGTTGTTCGGCCCGATGAGATCTAAATCTGTACCAAGTTTCATACATGTACGTGCAAGTGTGTTTGATATATGGACCAAGTTTTCAGACCCCACTTTAGGGGGCGCTGTCGAGCCCCCCTGCCACGCCCGGGTACCAGCTTCAGCCCGGCTCTGATGGCCGCGCATTCCGACGCCTGTGCGAAGTTTCAAGAGTTTTCGAGCATGTTAAGTGCCCCAAAAGTACCCGAGAAGTCGAAAAAAAAAAAAAAATTTAAGCTGCGAGCAGCGATGACGGGCCCAAGCCGGTGGCACCGCCACCCCGGTGGCATCAGTTTAACTGTGCACGGCAGGCAATAGGCATTTAAAATGGGAAAACATAAAAGGACTATGTCAAAGTCATCTGAATTCACCACATTAACTGCAGCTGTTGGTGCTGCTATGACCACAAACCACAACAGCCACATCTATGAGATCAATTAAATTTATATGAATTTCATGTCAGATTATGTCAAAGGTCAAATTGGAATGAGTTCAGAATACCATTCGAATGCTGATGTTGTTTTATTCTAACACTTCTCTTCATGTGTTTTTGAGCTACCTTAGCTACCGTTTGTGCACCAATCTTATGACCATAAAACATGCTTTCATTTCAATATGGGTGGTCCAATAAAATTTTTTTAATAAAAAATGTATAAATGGAGCCAAATCACAGAAACTGCAAAGATGATTTTAATATCAGTGTCAGGTAAGAGTAAGATGCGTGTCTACATTTATTGGAAGTTTATTATAAATAGCCACTTTTATAAAATCATGTGAAATTTATGTTTTAATACATTTATATTATATCAGTAAATAATTAATTTAAAGATATGTGCATGATACGTGATCTTGGCAAACACATCACATGACGTTTTTATTTCAAGTGATAGTTATTTGTGATAGCCTATATGAAAGGGTTAAATTATGATCATCAAGAGAGAAAGTCACACACACACACACACACACACACACACACACACACACACACACACGTTTGTTTTTGTGAAATGTGAGGACATTCCATAGGCGTAATGGCTTTTATACCGTACAAACCGTATTTTCTATCCCCTTACACTGCCCCTAAACCTACCCATCACACACACACACACACACACACACACACACACACACACACACACACACACACACACACACACACACACACACACACACACACACACACACACACACACACACACACACACACACACACACACACACACACACACACACTGCCCCTGTCCCTAAACCTAACCCTCACAGGAGACTGTGCAGTTCACTTTCTGTGAAAAAAAAACTTGTTCTGTATGATTTATAAGCATTTTGAAAAGTGAGGACATGGGGAACGTCCTCATATTTCACCCTCTTTTTGTAATACCTATGTCATTATACACATTTGTGTCCTGATATTTCACAAAAACATGCCCACACACACACACACACACACACACAATGATAGAGTGAGAGTGAGGGGGAGGGGAAGGACTGAGAGAAAGGCACACACACAAACTCACAGGGTGAGAGAGAGACCCCCCCCCCCCCCACACACACACACAGAGATAGAGAGGGGGAAGGGGAAAGACAGGCAGATGGCATTCCATAGACTTAATGGTTTGTATACTGTACAAACTGTACATTTTATCCCCCTACACTACCCCTAAGCCTACATATCGCACACACACACACACACACACACACACACACACACACACACACACACACACACACACACACACACACACACACACACACACACACACACACACACACACACACACACACACACACACACACACACACACACACACACACACACACACACACACTACCCCTAAACCTACCATCACAGAAAACATTCTGCATTTTTACATTTTTATTAAAAAATTGTTTAGTATGCTGTTAAAGCTATTTTGATTTACGGGGACACATGAAATGTCTTCATAAACCATGATTATGTTGTAATAAACACCCCTCCAACACACCCATTTCTGAGGCTTTGCCCATTTCCACTGACGGACATCTCTGATGTGTGTGTTGAGTTTCAAGTAATTTCAAGCATTCTAAGAGGAATTATACATATATTCACATTCAAACAAAAATATCTGACTTCCTGTTGGTCAGAGCTAATGACTGTAAAGTAGAAAGTATTTAAAATATCAGGAATCCATTCGTATGTCTATATCTGCCATGTTTTGTCATTATACTGATGAAGTTTGAAGTAAATCGGGGGAAAACATGACAGTGATTTAACATTTTTGAAAGTTACACACTTCCTGCTGCCAGTTGGTGGCCACACACACACACACACACACACACACACACACACACACACACACACACACAGTGAGAAAGTGAGAGTGAGGGGGGGAGGGGAAGGAAAGGCAGAGGACATTGCATAGACTTAATGGTTTTTATACTGTACAAACTGTACATGCTATCCCCCTACACTACACTAAATATACATGATAATGACATGACAGAATATACACAGTTAAGAACTGTATAACTATACTTATAAGTTACATTTGTATAATGTAACCGTAAACCAGAGCTTATTGTACCATATATAGGCGCTAAATGCAGCTGCATTAAAAGGAGCGGAGCTGCCGCTGCTAACAAGCGGTGTCCGGTTACAAAAGTGTGTGCGCAGGTTTAGCTCTGTATAACAAGTGTTAATATGCCGATCAGACATGATACATTTTTCCATCAACATACATTACAAGCAAATATTTTCTATAAACGAATAAACATTGTTAATAACTGAATGATTATTCAAATAGGTGAGCATTACGCTATTGTATGTTGACACAAAAATACTTCTGAGGTGACATCAACTGAATTACGCGATGACACACTCTGAAACACATCTACAATGACAATAACTATTATTACTTACGGAGTTATTAACGCACAGAAATACCACACAAGGAAAAACAGACTTTTGAGGAATAAACAAGCCAGGAAAACTCCGTATAACTCTGTTACTGGAGCTGCTGAGATGAAAACTCTCTGCGCATGCACCAGACAAGTCTGAACAAGTTGACGCGCACAGTGTTAAAACCGGTTAAAACGCGAAAGGCGAAGCTTGAATTTACGGGTATGTCCCTCTTTGGCTAATGTACTTTCAAGATGGAGGGGCAACATAGCGACCACCGTTAGATCCCATTACCTTATGTATTTTCAATGGCATATTATAAACTTACGAGAATACTTTATTACTTGAAAGAAGTAAATATACATTAATGAGCACATATATTTTTGAAAGAACTAAGTGTTTTTAGCTAAGAATAGACTAAAAAAGTTACACAGTGTAGCTTTAAAAAAATCTTTACATAAACCCAAAATAATAAATGTTATATTTACCCATGGCCTTCCCTGTTATACAGAAATGTAATAGTTATCAAACCTTCCTTAACTGCATAAATAATAAATGAAATATAGATGAATCATCATTAAAGCTACAATTTTCTCTGTTCCCGTTGTTCTTTGATGAACATTAATGACACTTTAAGAACAACCGCGGATCTCACGCGCGGTCCCGCGCATCTCATTTCCTCACAACTCTTTAAAGTTCATTTAAGACGTTATTTAACTAATTTAAGACTCTAATATGAGAATACTCAAAATCCTCTGTGTTATTGTTTGTTCAAGAGCAAAAGAGAACTCGATGTGAGCAGGAAACTGACGCGAGTCTATCTATGCGTCGAGTGTGTGTGTGTGTGTGTGTGTGTGTGTGTCAGTGTCCCTTGATTAGCTGACATGAGAGGCATCCACACAGACAGGACACTGACACACACACATACACACACACACACACACACACACACACACACACACACACAGGACACTGACACACACACACACACACACACACACACACACACACACAGACAGGACACTGGCATACAGCGCGCTCTCTTGTGTCTTGTCGTGCTTGGAAGCATTTACATGAATAGGAGCGTGGTGATCATGTAACGCTAAGCAAAGATGGATATAAAAACGGACGCTGTGTTATTTGCGTTAAATATTTTTAATGCGTTAAGCTTCCGTTTCACGTTGACCGAGTTTAGTGGAGATTGAATAAATCACCTACAAGGAGAACGTGAAAACTCAGACCCTGAATTATACAAATATTCACATTCAAACAAAAACTTTCTGTGAAAAAAAGACACTTATAAACAGACACTTGTAGAAAATAATGTGAATTTTTTTTAAAAATAAATTTGAACTATGTCAGTAAATAATGAATTTAAAGACAAATGTGTCAAAAGTGATCTTTGCAAACACAGCACATGACCTTCTGTAAAGCACATGTATAGAAAACACACTCACACTCCTCTGTTTTAAAAAAAGAGTTCTGTCTGAATGAGTACATGAAATCACGGCTGTCAGGTGATAAGAATTGTAACTCAAATGTCATTTAGAAAATGAGTCCTGTAGTGATATAGTGTCATAGTTCATGTCCACATTAACCACTACGTTGTAATACCAGTGTAATACACATGTCTTCATACACATTTGTGTCCTCATAAATCACAAAAACAAGCACAGAGAGAGAGAGAGAGAGAAAGGGAGTTTCAAAAATAATACAACACTGCCACCTTTTGGTGATAGAGGGGAGGGCACACAAACAGCCAAAAACATTATTAAACTTTGACATGTTGCCATGGCAGCATTATTTGAAATATCAGGAATTCATTCATATGTCTCTATCTGTCATGTTTTCACATTATACTGATGAAGTTTGAAGTCAATCTGGTGAAAATAAGATGGTGATTCAAAGCATTTTTGAAAGTGACACACTTCCTGCTGCCAGTTGGTGGCGCTATAACTTTGACTCACAAAAGTCATATCCATGTGATCGGCCTCTTACAACGAACACACAGCTGAAGTTTCATCCAAATCAGTCAATGTTTGCACAAGTTATTACACACTTCCTGTTTACCTTTTCTCGCCATAAATTCGTTGCTTCGCCACGGCCAAACCGTTTAAGATATCAAAAATCCGTTCGCAATTTAGCATCCTCTGTGTCTTGACTTCATGCTGACCGAGTTTGGCACTGATTGAAACAATGGCCTCGGAGGAGTATATTAAATTCCAGAGCATGTGTTTTCAGAACAACCCATATTAGCTCACTTCCTGTTGGGCTGACACGTAACTTAGAGCACGAAAGTTGTTTGGCCCGATGAGGTCTATATGTGTACCGAGTTTCATACATGTACGTGCAAGTGTGTTTGATATATAGACCAAGTTTTCAGACACCACTTTAGGGGGCGCTGTCGAGCCCCCCTGCCACGCCCGGGTACCAGCTTCAGCCCGGCTCTGATGGCCGCGCATTCCGATGTGTGTGCAAAGTTTCAAGAGTTTTTGAGCATGGTAAGGGCCCCAAAAGTGCCCGAGAAGTCGATAAAATAATAATAACGAGCAGCGATGACGGGCCCAAGCCGGTGGCACCGCCACCCCGGTGGCATTAGTTTAACTGTGCACGGCAGGCAATAGGCATTTAAAATGGGAAAACATAAAAGGACTATGTCAAAGTCATCTGAATTCACCACATTAACTGCAGCAGTTGGTGCTGCTATGACCACAAACCACAACAGCCACATCTATGAGATCAATTAAATTTATATGAATTTCATGTCAGATTATGTCAAAGGTCAAATTGGAATGAGTTCAGAATACCATTCGAATGCTGATGTTGTTTTATTCTAACACTTCTCTTCATGTGTTTTTGACCTACCTTAGCTACCGTTTGTGCACCAATCTTATGCACCATAAAACATGCTTTAATTTCAATATGGGTGGTCCAATAAAATTTTTTTAATAAAAAATGTATAAATGGAGCCAAATCACAGAAACTGCAAAGATGATTTTAATATCAGTGTCAGGTAAGAGTAAGATGCGTGTCTACATTTTATGGAAGTTTATTATAAATAGCCACTTTTATAAAATCATGTGAAATTTATGTTTTAATACATTTATATTATATCAGTAAATAATTAATTTAAAGACATGTGCATCATACGTGATCTTGGCAAACACATCACATGACGTTTTTATTTCAAGTGATAGTTATTTGTGATAGCCTATATGAAAGGGTTAAATTATGATCAAGAGAGAAAGTCACACACACACACACAATGATAGAGTGAGAGTGAGGGGGAGGGGAAGGACTGAGAGAAAGGCACACACACAAACTCACAGGGTGAGAGAGAGACCCCCCACACACACACACACACACACAGATAGAGAGGGGGAAGGGGAAAGACAGGCAGATGGCATTCCATAGACTTAATGGTTTGTATACTGTACATTCTATCCCCCTACACTACCCCTAAGCCTACATATCGCACACACACACACACACACACACCATAGCTGTCAACCCTCCCGTTTTTTCCGGGTTTCTCACGTATTTTAGCTCTTTTCCCGCTGTCTTCCCGTTTTAGTATTTTCCCGTAAAATATCCCGTATTTTTACGTTCTGATTGTGTTAACTCAGAACACGCAACTATCTGGTTTAGTGCCAGAAGACGCGAATGAGAAGTCGCGCGCACTGTGAGAAAATTTTCCGTGCACTCATCCGAGAGCGCGCACACGTCTCTCAGCACGCAAATATTGAGTTCTCTTTCAAGTCTTGCTCTTGAATGGACAAACTCACGCAAAAAGTATGTCAACATATTGATGAGTATTCTAGCAGACATAGTCTGTATATGGCTTAAGTAAGCTTTATACAGTCCAGAAAAGACGACGCATATCCGAGGTCTTAAAGGGGCAGTAGCCTTTACTGCTGTCTGTTTAATGTCAAACAAAAGACAAGGGCATCACTGCTCTTGATTGAATAACTTTTGTAAGTTTAATAGGATTAATCTTTAATTTATACAGTCATATATGCAATGTTATTTTACATTTGATCAATTTCTGTACCTGAAAACTAATGTTAGACGTACCTGAAAAACCTGAAAAGCATAGTTTATTTTATTAGTATCTTTGCTCAATAGTATTTATTTGTGCTGCTGCTTGTATTTAAATGATTTGTTCTTATTATTTTCTTTTGTTTTATTTGACAGTAGTCCTTTTTTCCCTGAACATAGCAAATACTGAACCGTACCGAAACGGTGAACCTTAAACCGTGATACAAACCGAACCGTGAGCAATCTGTACCGTTACACCCCTAGCGTAACGTATGATAAAATGACTGAAAAAAGGTTGGGAAACACTGGCTTAGGCTACTATCGAAGAAGAAGAAGACAGTTGCAGCCGCGCGGTTGGGAGGAAGAGGGAAAAAGTAGCGGGAAGTAAACTTCAAGGAGAGTATAGTAATAATAAATGATAATAAATGGAATAAATAAATAATAAATGAAAATAATAAATGTTATATTTACCCATGGCCTTCCCTGTTATACAGAAATGTAATAGTTATCAAACCTTCCTTAACTGTATAAATAATAAATTAAATATAGATGAATCATCATTAAAGCTACAATTTTCTCTGTTCCCGTTGTTCTTTGATGAACATTAATGACAGGCTGACTCCACAAAATGACTAATTTGCCTCTTTGAAAAATAATTCTCTAATTTAACCTTATTACTATACTAATTGTAATATAAATAATACAAATATTAGAAGAAAAATATTTTAAGTGGTCATTATTGACAATAAATATTGCACAACTAGTATTTAGTACCAAAAGATCTCCTCAAAATATTCAATAAATATTATTGAACTAAAATATAGAACATTTATTTAATTGAAAAATAGTTAAGGTGTATGGTCACATTTGACCATCAATTAGTATGAGTATGACCAATTAGTATGGAATACCTGAAGGCTAAGTACAATAAAAAACATTAACATTAATGTTAACATTGTTGCATTACTCTCCATTATAAAACGATCCTGTATGGTTGATGTAATATTATATTTGTGGGAACACTTGTATATATAATTTGTAGTTAGTTTAAATGTAATTAAACTATTACATTCTATGTAGTTGGTACAAAATAACAAGGACACAGTAGGGAATTGAACCCCATCCCAGTAAGCCAGGAGTACCATTACCAACGCCAGTGCTTGAAGTGGAAAAAATAAAGTGCCGGTACTCACCAGAGGGGGCGGGGCTTTGTTGGGGGCGTGGTTATGGGGGGATTGTTTATTCAATAATTCAAGAAGGTCCGTATTTTAAAGCTCTTTCTAACTTGTTCTCAGCCTTAGATCTAACATATAGTTCTTGTTATTGTTTAACTATATCATTTGTTACAATAAGGGTTTATTTCCAAAGCAAGACCATTGACGGCACCTCATTAGGCTACCATGCAGGCCAATGTTCACTTTTGTCTTTCTTTTTTCTAATCAAATAGCAACACAGTTAGAAACTATAGCTGGGTCATTCCTGGTATGCGGTAACATTTTGGCTTCATAAATGTTTGAAAAAAAAGTACATGATTTTCATGTTTTTAGCATTCTACCAAAATGGTGACATGTTTAACTAGTCGGAATACATATTGGTCAAGCTCAGGGACTAAAAAAATAATAATTATGGGTAGATTCATTGTTCAGACACGGGCCGTGAAGATGTTCCACCCTTTTAGGGACATATACATAGTTATCACAAAATGTTAATGTTAAACAATAACAAGTTTTTCTTGGATAGTATATGTCCCTTATGCCATCATGGTATTTTTTTAAATTCTTGAAACAATAACAAAACTATTATTGATGAATAGAATGTCTTGATTATTAAAAACAGGTACTTTTTGTACCCATTTTTGCCAACAGGATGGTAAATAATAAAAAAATGTGTTCAAAAACATATATTGTATATGCTGTTAATGATCCTCACCTCCCAAAATAAAACATAAGTATGCAAAACATTTAACGTTGCAGTCAAATTATTATTTAAAAATGACTCGCCTAACAGGGTGGAAGACCATAACAGTGGAGGAGTTTTCCCTCACTGTCCTGCATGATTTGCCATCAGTAATGTGTGGCACTGCACCTATAACATGGTTTTATAATATTTATATATGCATATATGTGTTTATAGAATTTGCAATATACACTAAATACGATTTATTCTATTAGAATGTCCACCCTGTTAGGTTTATAGAACACTAACAGGGCGGAATCAATTCAGGCATTATCTGATGTGTCTGCTGTCATAGAGAAAAACACCAATAATTATGAGCATTGCATTTAATTTGACATTCTTCAGCAAGATTGTTTTCATAATAAACATTAATACTTACAGTTCTATTGGTACAGAGTATATTTTATTACATTCAGGAGGAATAAAAGCATATCTTGATCGCTTTGTTTCTTAATAATAATATAATAATAATAATAACTTTAAACCAAGCTAACGTTAAACTGCAGTAATATTTAACAGTAGCATGTCAGGATACTGTATCCCCTTCACAGACTGTAGTCATGACAATGCATTGTTACGATGGCTAGACTGATTTATGTGCTCAAAATAAGTTATTTACAATTATATTGGAATCTAAAACAAATTAAATCTTACAAGCATCTCTGATTCTCTCCTGACAGTCTGGGATCAGAATGACTATGCTAGCGCCGTTAGCATCAGGCGCTAGCTGCTTTCTTACTGCAAAACGAGCAGAAAAGAGCTTATAAAACACGCACAAACAAGCCAAACTTAGCCACAAGCGATTAAACTGCAGATTAACTTACCTTTCTTTTAATAGTTGCTGCAAACAGGTCCAAATCAGAGATGTTTTCTCAGGTGCTGTTTCTATCCTGAATAAACGCACTTGTACACAGTCGTCTGACAAAATCTGACATTACGATAAACGGGAGCGAATATTCATGAGGGGCGCAGTACCACACACACACACACACACACACACACACACACACACACACACACACGTTCACATTTTAGCATCTTCCGTATCTTTGTTTCATGTTGACCGAGTTTGGTGGAGATTGAATAAATCGCCTACGAGGAGAACGTAAAAACTCAGACCCTGAATTACACAAAAATTCACCTTCAAACCAAAATATCTGACTTCCTGTTGGTCGGAGCTAATGACTGTAAATTAGAAAGTTGTCCGGCTCGAAGAGAACAATATATGTATGGGGACACATGAAATGTCTACAAATGTATGTCCTCAGAAACACACACACACACACACACACACACACACACACACACACACACACACACACACACACACACACACACAACACACACACACACACACACACACACACACACACACACACACACACACACACACACACACACACACACACACAAACACACACACACACACACACACACACACATGTTTGGTTTTCATCTTTTATGGGGACTTTCCATAGGCGTAATGGTTTTTATACCGTACATACCGTATATTCTATCCCCCTACACTGTCCCTGCCCCTAAACCTAACCCTCACAGGAGACATTCTGCAATTTTACATTTTCAAAAAACATCACTTAGTCTGATTTATAAGATGTTTTCCTCATGGGGACCTAAAAATGTCCCCACAAGGATGAGGATTTCGGATATTGCTATCTTTGTGGGGATATTTTGTCCCCATAACGTGATGATTACCAGTCCACACACACACACACACACACACACACACACACACACACACACACACAGAGAGAGAGAGAGAGAGAGAGAGAGAGAGAGAGAGAGAGAGAGAGAGAGAGAGAGAGAGAGAGAGAGAGAGAGAGAGAGAGAAACAAGGTTTTTTTATCCTGCTTCAAAACTAATACAATGCTGCCATCTTGTGTTCATTGAGGGAAGGGCAGCACACACATGCAGGCACATTAGACTATTCAAATAAATATTTATAAAAAATATATATATTCTTCTGAAAAATATTATAGTAATTTTAAATTAATCTAAATTCAATTACCAAAAATACAATCTTAATTTAATTGAAATCAAAATATGATTTTACAAGATATTAGACAATTTCTGTTCCCCTTTTTTGTCCTTATTTAATCCCTCGCCATGGAAACACCGTTTGAGATATCCAATATTCGTTCGCATTTTAGCATCTTCCGTATCTTTGTTTCATGTTGACCGAGTTTGGTGGAGATTGAATAAATCGCCTACGAGGAGAACGTAAAAACTCAGACCCCGATTTAACCAAAAATTCACCTTCAAACCAAAATATCTGACTTCCTGTTGGTCGGAGCTAATGACTGTAAATTAGAAAGTTGTCCGGCTCGATGAGGTCAATATATATACTGAGTTTGGTGATTGTAGATGAAACGAAGCCCTTCACTTTTGTCAAAAGGTGGCGCTAGAGAGCCCCTCATCCCCGCCCGTTTCTGAGGCTTTGTCCATGTGTACTGACTGACATCTCTGATGTGTGTGTTGAGTTTCAAGCAGTTTCAAGCAATTTCAAGCATGCTAAGAGCCTCAAAACAGCCAAAAGATTATTAAACTTTGACACGTTGCCATGGCAACAGTATTTGAAATTTTAGGAATCCATTTCATACGTCTCTATCTGTCATGTTTTCACATTATACTGATGAAGTTTGAAGTAAATCAGGTGAAAATAAGATGGTGATTCAAAGCATTTTTGAAAGTGACACACTTCCTGATGCCAGTTGGTGGCGCTATAACTTTGACTCACAAAAGTCATATCCATGTGATCGGCCTCTTACAACGAACACACAGCTGAAGTTTCATCCAAACCAGTCAATGTTTGCACAAGTTATAACACACTTCCTGTTTCCCTTTTCTCGCCATAAATTCGTTGCTTCGCCACGGCCAAACCATTTGACATATAAAAAATCCGCTCGCAATTTAGCATCCTGGATATGTTCTCTTCATGCTGACCGAGTTTGGCAATGATCGAAACAATGGCCTCGGAGGAGTATATTAAATTCCAGAGCATGGGTTTTCCGAACAACCCATAATAGCTCACTTCCTGTTGGGCTGACGCATAACTATGAGCACGAAAGTTGTTCGGCCCGATAAGGTCTATATGTGTACCGAGTTTCATACATGTACGTGCAAGTGTGTTTGATATATGGACCAAGTTTCTGAACGCGTTCTAGGGGGCGCTGTCGAGTCCCCCTGCCACGCCCAGGTACCAGCTTCAGCCCGGCTCTGATGGCCGCGCATTCCGACGTGTGTGCAAAGTTTCAAGAGTTTTTGAGCATGTTAAGTTCCCCAAAAGTACCCGAGAAGTCGGAAAAAAAAATAAAAAAAAAAAAAATAAAAAGAAAAAGAATAATCTGAGGAAGAACAATAGGGCTCTGCGCCCTTTCAGGCTTGAGCCCTAATAAGAAACAGAGGAAGAACAATAGGGCTCTGCGCCCTTTCAGGGCTTGGGCCCTAATAAATAAATAAAAAAACAAAGAATAATCTGAGGAAGAACAATAGGGCTCTGCGCCCTTTCAGGGCTTGGGCCCTAATAATAATCCTAAGGAAAACAATAGGGCTCTGCGCCCTTTCAGGCTTGAGCCCTAATTAAAGCTGCGAGCAGCGATGACGGGCCCAAGCCGGTGGCACCGCCACGCCGGTGGCATCAGCATAACTGTGCACGGCAGGCAATATGCATTTAAACAGGATAATTTTTTTTAATCGCTCGAATATGTCACATTTACCGCAGCAGCTGGTGCCACTATCACCACAAGCCACACCCATGATGTCATTTAAATGTAGATGATTTTTAATGTCATGGGATGAAATAGATCTCTTTCAAATATGTGAAAAGTTATCTTTTCCTGCTCAAAATGTTATAAGTCCAGAAGGCCAGTATTTAATTCAAGGTATTTGTATAGTTCTTTTTTTACTTATTCACAAGTGATAGTTATTTGTGATAGTCTATGATATGAAAGGGGTAAATTATCATCATCAAGAGAGAAAGGCACACACACAAACTCACAGGGTGAGAGAGAGACCCCACACACACACACACCCAGGGTGAGCCTGAGAGTGAGGGGGGAGGGGAAGGACTGAGAGAGAGGCAATCTGCACATTGAACAAGATTCACAAGATTTTAACAACAAAAAGAAATAAAATCTAAATGGTGGGAGAAAGTTTTTTTTACTTCAATCTCTGAAAACATTATTTTGAATATATTTGAAATCACAGATGTTGGGTGATGAGAATTGTAACTCAAATATAATTTAGAAAACTAGTCCTGTCTGAATAGTGATATGTCAGTGAGATCAGCTCGGGCGCGCGCACCGTCTATGGGTGATGTCACGTATTTTGCGAAATGCGCAGTTAGGTGATGTGTCGCCCTCCACACGTTGCGAAACAGACTCCGAAATGGGGAAATGTAAATTTGCGGACTCCTGGTTGGAGTAGGATGAGTTTAAACAATGACCGCAGGGTTTTTCTATGGTTTTTCCTGCATAGCGGCCGCCTCCGTCACATTTCGTGCCACCTCAGTCTGTCGACAAAACTCAAGACAGGCAGTCACTTGCTCAGATTAGGCATGTCGTGGTAATTAAATAATCATCAGAAATATATATTGTCACATGATCTTTCAGCAATCTTTATTAGTATTTTATGATTTGCTAGTACAAAATCATCTAAAGCCATTCCATAGCTGAATGTCTTTCCTCCGCTGTAGCTGTCCATCATTCTCCGTTCAGCATTCAAACTGCGCGTCGTGTTTGGTTACAGTCAGTCAGCTGCTCGGTAAAGCTCACTCCAAGATGATATATTCCCGTTATAATACTTGATATGCAGATAAAATAATTTATCTTCCTGGAGTTTATCTAGCGGTTTCTGAACGATGTTGTGCTCCCTACCCGGGTGACAACACAAGGCATCACACGCACAATAACCGGAATTTAAAACTGTGAAGAAACCGACCGATATACATAGTAGACTAGGATTTGTGCGCTCAACGCTCATCGTTTCTTTATGCCGTGAACTTTTTAATGTGCACTCGCGCTGCACTGCGCCCTCTGACTCCATGTTGCTTTAAGCGCATCATTCTGCACCCGGGATGCGCATAAGCGCATTGTGCCACGCTTTCATATATTTTCATAGTTTTGTGCACTTAAAGATGATTAAAAAAAATCTTGTTGTCACGTATCTATCATATATTTGTTGCCCCTTTACAGAGCTGCACATTACGTTTACAATAAACTATAAATCTTGAAATGTTATATTATTTGTGTAGGCCCATATAATTATTTACATTCATATATAAATTAAATATAAATTGTTTTTTTTTATAAATGTATTTAATAAGAACACAAAGTAATTTGTACCTTTTCATTAACATTTTTAGATTTTATAAAATTAGTCCAGAGATGTTTTTTCAAGAATTACTTTTTGTAATTGCAAATTTTTTTAACTATCCACTCACCTAATTTAATATATATTTTTGTTATAGCTTATGATTATATATTTTTATTTTATTGCTCAACAGTAGTTCTCATCGCCGATGAGGTCTTTAAATATTTTGAGAAGGTCTTAAAAAAGTATAGTATAGTCATTCCGTTTCATGTTGACCGAGTTTGGTGGTACTTTAGTTGAGTATTTGTGCACATTTATGTGTGTGCGTGTGTGGTCAAACTGCAAACACAAAACAATTCACAATTATTATCTAGTAATGTTCACATCACCAAATACGTTTCTAAAACATTGTAACATCAGCTTTGTGTACTAAGCATTAAACTTTGTTTAACTAAATGCAACATATTTTACAGGCAATACAAACTGTAAATGTCTAAAACAAAACAAATATATAACATATAGGCGTTTAGGCGCTAATCGCAAATAGCGATCTTCATAGTGATACACAAACCATCACAACACTTAAACAACATAACACTACTCACCACGCTGGGAATATAATGTAAGATAATAGTTTTAGCTGGAATTATTAAATTTTCAAATCTTCATTTGAGATCAACATGGCTTTCTCACTCAGTTCTCTAAGTTCAGTTTGTTTTTCCCTGCACTTCTTCCTGCACGATCACATCACTTGCGCTCACCGGAACAACGTCCTTAAAGGGGCAGCACCCAACATCAGGGATTACCAGTCCCCCACCCACACCCACACACACACACACACACACACACACACACACACACACACACACACACACACACACACACACACACACACACACACACACACACACACACACACAAATCCCTGAAGAGATGGAATGTTTTTTTTTATCCTGTTTCAAAACTAATACAATGCTGCCATCTTGTGTTCATTGAGGGGAGGGCACACACAGGCACAATACATTATACAGATAAATATTTATAAAATATATATATATATTCATCTGAAAAATAGTATAGTCATTTAAAATTAATCTAAGTTCAATTGCCAAACATACAATCTTAATTTAATTGAAATCAAAATATGATTTTACAAGATATGAGACAATTTCTGTTCCCCTTTTTTGTCCTTATTTAATCCCTCGCCATGGCAACACCGTTTGAGATATCCAAAATCCGTTCACATTTTAGCATCTTCCGTATCTTTGTTTCATGTTAACCGAGTTTGGTGGAGATTGAATAAATCGCCTACGAGGAGAACGTAAAAACTCAGACCCCGATTTAACCAAAAATTCACCTTAAAACCAAAATATCTGACTTCCTGTTGGTCGGAGCTAATGACTGTAAATTAGAAAGTTGTCCGGCTCGAAGAGAACAATATATGTACCGAGTTTGGTGACTGAAGATAAAACTAACCCCCCCACTTTTGTCAAAAGGTGGCGCTAGAGAGGCCCTCATCCCCGCCCATTTCTGATGCTTTGCCAATGTGTACTGACTGACATCTCTGATGTGTGTGTTGAGTTTCAAGCAGTTTCAAGCAATTTCAAGCATGCTAAGAGCCTCAAAACAGCCAAAAGATTATTAAACTTTGACACGTTGCCATGGCAACAGTATTTGAAATTTCAGGAATCCATTTCATACGTCTCTATCTGTCATGTTTTCACATTATACTGATGAAGTTTGAAGTAAATGGGGTGAAAATAAGATGGTGATTCAAAGCATTTTTGAAAGTGACACACTTCCTGCTGCCAGTTGGTGGCGCTATAACTTTGACTCACAAAAGTCATATCCATGTGATCGGCTTCTTACAACGAACACACAGCTGAAGTTTCATCCAAATCAGTCAATGTTTGCTGACGTTATAACACACTTCCTGTTTCCCTTTTCTCGCCATAAATTCGTTGCTTCGCCACGGCCAAACCATTTGAGATATCAAAAATCTGCTCGCAATTTAGCATCCTGGATATGTTCTCTTCATGCTGACCGAGTTTGGCGATGATCGAAACAATGGCCTCGGAGGAGTATATTAAATTCCAGAGCATGGGTTTTCCGAACAACCCATAATAGCTCACTTCCTGTTGGGCTGACGCATAACTATGAGCACGAAAGTTGTTTGGCCCGATGAGGTCTATATGTGTACCGAGTTTCATACATGTACGTGCAAGTGTGTTTGATATATGGACCAAGTTTTCAGACCCCACTTAAGGGGGCGCTGTCGAGCCCCCCTGCCACGCCCGGGTACCAGCTTCAGCCCGGCTCTGATGGCCGCGCATTCCGACGCCTGTGCGAAGTTTCAAGAGTTTTCGAGCATGTTAAGTGCCCCAAAAGTACCCGAGAAGTCGAAAAAAAAATAAATAAATAAATAAATAAAAAAAACAAAGAATAATCTGAGGAAGAACAATAGGGCTCTGCGCCCTTTGGGCTTGGGCCCTAATAATCCTAAGGAAAACAATAGGGCTCTGCGCCCTTTCAGGCTTGAGCCCTAATTAAAGCTGCGAGCAGCGATGACGGGCCCAAGCCGGTGGCACCGCCACCCCGGTGGCATCAGTTTAACTGTGCACGGCAGGCAATAGGCATTTAAAATGGGAAAACATAAAAGGACTGTGTCAAAGTCATCTGAATTCACCACATTAACTGCAGCAGTTGGTGCTGCTATGACCACAAACCACAACAGCCACATCTATGAGATCAATTAAATTTATATGAATTTCATGTACGATTATGTCAAAGGTCAAATTGGAATGAGTTCAGAATACCATTCGAATGCTGATGTTGTTTTATTCTAACACTTCTCTTCATGTGTTTTTGAGCTACCTTAGCTTCCGTTTGTGCACCAATCTTATGCACCATAAAACATGCTTTCATTTCAATATGGGTGGTCCAATAAATTTTTTTTAATAAAAAATGTATAAATGGAGCCAAATCACAGAAACTGCAAAGATGATTTTAATATCAGTGTCAGGTAAGAGTAAGATGCGTGTCTACATTTTATGGAAGTTTATTATAAATAGCCACTTTTATAAAATCATGTGAAATTTATGTTTTAATACATTTATATTATATCAGTAAATAATTAATTTAAAGACATGGGCATCATACGTGATCTTGGCAAACACATCACATGAAGTTTTTATTTCAAGTGATAGTTATTTGTGATAGCCTATATGAAAGGGTTAAATTATGATCAAGAGAGAAAGTCTCACACACACACACACACACACACACACACACACACACACACACACACACACACACACACACAATGATAGAGTGAGAGTGAGGGGGAGGGGAAGGACTGAGAGAAAGGCACACACACAAACTCACAGGGTGAGAGAGAGACCCCCCCACACACACACACACACACACACAGATAGAGAGGGGGAAGGGGAAAGACAGGCAGATGGCATTCCATAGACTTAATGGTTTGTATACTGTACAAACTGTACATTCTATCCCCCTACACTACCCCTAAGCCTACATATCTACAAAATTGTATTAAATATCTGGATACTGGTCAGTGCAGGTGAAGTTTCCAAGATTCCTGTTGTTTCTTGTAAGGGAATCCGGTATATCAATTAATTATGGATATAAACAAACAAGTAAACAACAATTAATGGCAAATGCATTAAAATTTTATTTGAATAAAGTGTAACCAACAGTTTAGGTTGAATTAACAGGAAGATAACCTTTTCTGCTCTCATTTTCAATATTCAATACATATTCAATTAAAGCACAGTAAGTGCAACCAACATTTCAACAGTAGGTTAACCTGCTACTTCTGCTTTTGTTTTCCAACATAAAAATATTACAATATTAATATAAAAAATAAAGTGCAACTAACTTCTCTTCAGGTTTAATTAATAGTAAGTTTACCTGCTACTTTTGCTGTTGTTTTTCAACATTAAAATAATACAAATACAATATTAATATCAAAAATAAAGTGCAACCAACATTTCTTCAGATTGAATAAACTGGCCTGCTACTACTCTCAGTTTAATAAACAAACAATATTTAACAAAAGATAAAATGTAACCAACTACTCTTCAATGACTCTACAGATTTCTTTTTCAAAAATATCACCATGATCTGACCGCAGAACACTTCTCTGTGCGCTCACTATGTCGCCAGCAGTACTAAAAACTCGCTCTGCTGGCACACTGGTGCCAGGAATGCACAGGTAACAAGCAAGGGTTGAAAGTACAGGTAGCTCTTTCTCCTGGTGGCTTGATAATTTCTCGCTCGTTGGCTTCTCCTCTGCCATGCGCCAGGCTATGTTTTGTTTTCTCAAGCCCTGTTCACACCGCCAGCAACACGCAGCGACAAAGCGACACGATCCCATTCATTTCAATGAGCGCTGCTGCTGGTGCGTTGCGATGATGTCACAGATAGGCAGACTGAATCGAGTAACGTTTAACGCCTTTATCATTAAAAGTGCTAAGAAAAAACATCCATATAAAGTCTGACGTGCTTAAATCCAATGCGTTATTTCCTATGATCGATACAATCGATTGATTACCTTTTAAAACGATGTTAGATCGATATATGTCGTCCGGAAGGCCAACTTGCCGAGCACAGATCGATGTAGTTCGATCATAGGAAAATAAATCGATACATCGATGTAGTAGATGAATCGTTACACCCCTAGTTTTTATACTGTACAAACTGTACATTCTATCCCCCTACACTACCCCTAAACCTACATATCACACACACACACACACACACACACACACACACACACACACACACACACACACACACACAGGGCCGTTTGAAGAAATTTGGGGGCCCCAAGCAAAATGGACATAGAGACAGTGCAAATACTGTAGTTGCATATACTGTCCATAAAATTTGAAAACATTTGCAAAAAACACCACTGTATCATTAAAAAAAAATTTGTAAACCTTTAACCATTTTTAAAACATCTATAAACATTACATAGATAGACAGACCAGATATTCCTAACACTTTGGGAATACTTAAGGGTTACTAGTTGGTTTGTAAACTGTCTATAAACATTATCTAGATGGTTATTATAAAGTTGCAACAGATGACTATAATACCTTGATAAATAGTTAATAAACAGTACCAGTAAAACATGTGGGTTGTCCTGATACTGTACTTCAAAATGTAACAGTGTAAAAATTGCCACAGAATAAAGTAATTGTTCAAGATCCATTGGTAACTTATAAAAATAATGTCATATTTGCAAACTGTCACTACCGTATATATCCCGACACTAGCACACTAAGATAAGCTATGAAAAAAAATAATGTTCCTCTGCCTCTTTCTGGTTAAATAATGTTTATAATAATTGTTAATATAGCATGCTATATTAACTATTCCAGGTTATTTATGCATAGCATAAATACTAGTTAGTATAGCATGCTATGCCACTTTCATAAAAACATATTACAAAGCTATAGCAATCTCATGTAATTTCGTCTGTTCGAAAAAAAAAAGTTGCTCTAACTGTTCGTTACAAGCAGCATTTGCCGTCAGGCAGGTAACGATAGCTAACATAAACATATTTTTGCTAGCCTACCTGCTGCAAACTTACACCATTTTTGTACAAGACAAGTAGAGCTATTTTATCCAGTGTAATTTATCACATACCGCTATCTTGTTTTTTTTCTTATCCTCCTCTTCCTTTCTCTATTTTCTTTTCTGGCTTCCTGAAGCATAAAATTCCGCTTCAAATCCGAGGATGTTTTGTATTTTGCCGCAGCAGAGATCGTGTGGTTGGCTGGCTGCTGTCAGCGACTACTGAGAGGGGGCCTTTTAAGGGGGATCCCGATAACAGTGTCATTGCACTTTACTGCATTGACTATCAATGGGGCGCTCACACAGTTTGTCGTTTCATTTTATTCTTAACCTGTCGCTGTCTTGTCGCTGTCAGGCCAGCTCGGGGCCCCAAGCAATTGCTTGGTTTGCCTGCCTTGTCGCGACGGGCCTGGTGTGTGTGTGTGTGTGTGTGTGTGTGTGTGTGTGTGTGTGTGTGTGTGTGTGTCCCTTGATTAGCTGACATGAGACGCATCCACACAGACAGGACACTGACACACACACACACACACACACACACACACACACACACACACACACACACACACACACAGACAGGACACTGACACACACACACACACACACACACACACACACACACACACACACACACACACACACACACACACACACACACACACACACACACAAATCCCTGAAGAGATGGAATGTTTTTTTTTTATTCTGTTTCAAAACTAACACAATGCTGCCATCTTGTGTTCATTGAGGGGAGGGCACACACAGGCACAATACATTATACAGATAAATATTTATAAAATATATATATATATTCATCTGAAAAATAGTATAGTCATTTAAAATTAATCTAAGTTCAATTGCCAAACATACAATCTTAATTTAATTGAAATCAAAATATGATTTTACAAGATATGAGACAATTTCTGTTCCCCTTTTTTGTCCTTATTTAATCCCTCGCCATGGCAACACCGTTTGAGATATCCAAAATCCGTTCACATTTTAGCATCTTCCGTATCTTTGTTTCATGTTGACCGAGTTTGGTGGAGATTGAATAAATCGCCTACGAGGAGAACGTAAAAACTCAGACCCCGATTTAACCAAAAATTCACCTTAAAACCAAAATATCTGACTTCCTGTTGGTCGGAGCTAATGACTGTAAATTAGAAAGTTGTCCGGCTCGAAGAGAACAATATATGTACCGAGTTTGGTGACTGAAGATAAAACTAACCCCCCCACTTTTGTCAAAAGGTGGCGCTAGAGAGGCCCTCATCCCCGCCCATTTCTGATGCTTTGCCAATGTGTACTGACTAACATCTCTGATGTGTGTGTTGAGTTTCAAGCAGTTTCAAGCAATTTCAAGCATGCTAAGAGCCTCAAAACAGCCAAAAGATTATTAAACTTTGACACGTTGCCATGGCAACAGTATTTGAAATTTCAGGAATCCATTTCATACGTCTCTATCTGTCATGTTTTCACATTATACTGATGAAGTTTGAAGTAAATGGGGTGAAAATAAGATGGTGATTCAAAGCATTTTTGAAAGTGACACACTTCCTGCTGCCAGTTGGTGGCGCTATAACTTTGACTCACAAAAGTCATATCCATGTGATCGGCTTCTTACAACGAACACACAGCTGAAGTTTCATCCAAATCAGTCAATGTTTGCTGACGTTATAACACACTTCCTGTTTCCCTTTTCTCGCCATAAATTCGTTGCTTCGCCACGGCCAGACTTTTCGAGATATCAAAAATCCGCTCGCAATTTAGCATCCTGGATACGTTCTCTTCATGCTGACCGAGTTTGGCGATGATCGAAACAATGGCCTCGGAGGAGTATATTAAATTCCAGAGCATGGGTTTTCCGAACAACCGATTATAGCTCACTTCCTGTTGGGCTGACGCATAACTATGAGCACGAAAGTTGTTTGGCCCGATGAGGTCTATATGTGTACCGAGTTTCATACATGTACGTGCAAGTGTGTTTGATATATGGACCAAGTTTTCAGACCCCACTTAAGGGGGCGCTGTCGAGCCCCCCTGCCACGCCCGGGTACCAGCTTCAGCCCGGCTCTGATGGCCGCGCATTCCGACGCCTGTGCGAAGTTTCAAGAGTTTTCGAGCATGTTAAGTGCCCCAAAAGTACCCGAGAAGTCGAAAAAAAAAAAAAAAAAAAAAAAAAAAGAATAATCTGAGGAAGAACAATAGGACTCTGCGCCCTTTGGGCTTGGGCCCTAATAATCCTAAGGAAAACAATAGGGCTCTGCGCCCTTTCAGGCTTGAGCCCTAAAAAAACGAGCAGCGATGACGGGCCCAAGCCGGTGGCACCGCCACCCCGGTGGCATCAGTTTAACTGTGCACGGCAGGCAATAGGCATTTAAAATGGGAAAACATAAAAGGACTATGTCAAAGTCATCTGAATTCACCACATTAACTGCAGCTGTTGGTGCTGCTATGACCACAAACCACAACAGCCACATCTATGAGATCAATTAAATTTATATGAATTTCATGTCAGATTATGTCAAAGGTCAAATTGGAATGAGTTCAGAATACCATTCGAATGCTGATGTTGTTTTATTCTAACACTTCTCTTCATGTGTTTTTGAGCTACCTTAGCTACCGTTTGTGCACCAATCTTATGCACCATAAAACATGCTTTCATTTCAATATGGGTGGTCCAATAAAATTTTTTTAATAAAAAATGTATAAATGGAGCCAAATCACAGAAACTGCTAAGATGATTTTAATATCAGTGTCAGGTAAGAGTAAGATGCGTGTCTACATTTATTGGAAGTTTATTATAAATAGCCACTTTTATAAAATCATGTGAAATTTATGTTTTAATACATTTATATTATATCAGTAAATAATTAATTTAAAGACATGTGCATGATACGTGATCTTGGCAAACACATCACATGACGTTTTTATTTCAAGTGATAGTTATTTGTGATAGCCTATATGAAAGTGTTAAATTATGATCATCAAGAGAGAAAGTCACACACACACACACACACACACACACACACACACACACACACACACACACACACACACACACACACACACACACACACACACACACACACACACACACACACACACACGTTTGTTTTTGTGAAATGTGAGGACATTCCATAGGCGTAATGGTTTTTATACCGTACAAACCGTATTTTCTATCCCCTTACACTGCCCCTAAACCTACCCATCACACACACACACACACACACACACACACACACACACACACACACACACACACACACACACACACACACACACACACACACACACACACACACACACACACACACACACACACACTGCCCCTGTCCCTAAACCTAACCCTCACAGGAGACTGTGCAGTTCACTTTCTGTGAAAAAAAGCCTTGTTCTGTATGATTTATAAGCATTTTGAAAAGTGAGGACATGGGGAACGTCCTCATATTTCACCCTCTTTTTGTAATACCTATGTCATTATACACATTTGTGTCCTGATATTTCACAAAAACATGCCCACACACACACACACACAATGATAGAGTGAGAGTGAGGGGGAGGGGAAGGACTGAGAGAAAGGCACACACACAAACTCACAGGGTGAGAGAGAGACCCCCCCCCACACACACACACACACACAGAGATAGAGAGGGGGAAGGGGAAAGACAGGCAGATGGCATTCCATAGACTTAATGGTTTGTATACTGTACAAACTGTACATTCTATCCCCCTACACTACCCCTAAGCCTACATATCGCACACACACACACACACACACACACACACACACACACACACACACACACACACACACACACACACACACACACACACACACACTACCCCTAAACCTACCATCACAGAAAACATTCTGCATTTTTACATTTTTATTAAAAAATTGTTTAGTATGCTGTTAAAGCTATTTTGATTTACGGGGACACATGAAATGTCTTCATAAACCATGATTATGTTGTAATAAACACCCCTCCAACACACCCATTTCTGAGGCTTTGCCCATTTCCACTGACGGACATCTCTGATGTGTGTGTTGAGTTTCAAGTAATTTCAAGCATTCTAAGAGGAATTATACATATATTCACGTTCAAACAAAAATATCTGACTTCCTGTTGGTCAGAGCTAATGACTGTAAAGTAGAAAGTATTTAAAATATCAGGAATCCATTCGTATGTCTATATCTGCCATGTTTTGTCATTATACTGATGAAGTTTGAAGTAAATCGGGGGAAAACATGACAGTGATTTAACATTTTTGAAAGTTACACACTTCCTGCTGCCAGTTGGTGGCCACACACACACACACACACACACACACACACACACACACAGTGAGAAAGTGAGAGTGAGGGGGGGAGGGGAAGGAAAGGCAGAGGACATTGCATAGACTTAATGGTTTTTATACTGTACAAACTGTACATGCTATCCCCCTACACTACACTAAATATACATGATAATGACATGACAGAATATACACAGTTAAGAACTGTATAACTATACTTATAAGTCACATTTGTATAATGTAACCGTAAACCAGAGCTTATTGTACCATATATAGGCGCTAAATGCAGCTGCATTAAAAGGAGCGGAGCTGCCGCTGCTAACAAGCGGTGTCCGGTTACAAAAGTGTGTGCGCAGGTTTAGCTCTGTATAACAAGTGTTAATATGCCGATCAGACATGATACATTTTTCCATCAACATACATTACAAGCAAATATTTTCTATAAACGAATAAACATTGTTAATAACTGAATGATTATTCAAATAGGTGAGCATTACGCTATTGTATGTTGACTAGGGTTGGGAATCGTGAGAAATTTTCCGGTTCCGGTTCCGCCTAACGATTCCGGTTCCGATTCCGGTTCCATTAAAATTATTAAACAAATAGTGGTAAAAGAAAAAGGCACAATACGCAACTCAAACAATCCATTTTGTGTTTATTACTTGCTCTAAAATTTATTTACAGGTTGGCAATGTCAAAAAAGTCCTGTACTGTACATATATTACAGTATTAATTAAGCCATTCTTGCAACACATTTTTTTTCAAATGAACACCTCTGAAATTGTCTTATTACATTTTATCTCTCTGTCTCTGAATAAAACCAAGTTATAAATTATATTTATTAGTTATATTTATTAATTAGTTATATATTAATTTAATAGTAATTCAGTTATTCAGTGAACTTGTAAATAATAAATTGCAATTCAGCATTACAAAGGTAATTGTGCCTAAACGCTTACCTAAACCATGGTGACTCAACGGTTGACAAATATATATATATATATATATATATATATATATATATATATATATATATATATATATATATAGGCCTTTCACTATAAATCTGGTATAAGCCCTGAGGCACTCTGTGCTGTAGCAAATGTTTTGTCAAATTGATAGTGCAGCCTCCTTTGCATGTTATTAACTTTTCACGTGTTACATTTTGCTTCATTATCATTCATTCTTTGGAAATGAATCCATACTTGTGACTTTCTCTTCGCTATGCTGGTGGTCAACGAGAAAATATCTGACGCAAAACCGTAAATGTGTAGCGCGAGGGCTTTCAGTGCTGAACTGCGTTGCCCTCCTGGAAGCGGCAGGCAACGTAATTAATATTCATGATGAGGTGAGCCAGGGTTGCCAGGTTTTCACAACAAAACCCGCACAATTGCACAATCGTTTCAACCCACGGACATGAAACACAGCCCGCGGCAACAGTGGAAAACGGGAAAGCGGGAAAATCACGGAGTTGGCAACACTGGCTGTCACTCGCTATGAAAGGATACGCTTCCAGCGCTTCGCACACACATTGCACCAGAACCGTTTTCGGAACCGAAACTTAGGAATTTCGCGCGGTTCTGGTATTTTTCAAAAATCAGTTTCGGTTCTGCATAAGAACCGGTTCTCGGTTCCCAACCCTAATGTTGACACAAAAATACTTCTGAGGTGACATCAACTGAATTACGCAATGACACACTCTGAAACACATCTACAATGACAATAACTATTATTACTTACGGAGTTATTAACGCACAGAAATACCACACAAGGAAAAACAGACTTTTGAGGAATAAATAAGCCAGGAAAACTCCGTATAACTCTGTTACTGGAGCTGCTGAGATGAAAACTCTCTGCGCATGCACCAGACAAGTCTGAACAAGTTGACGCGCACAGTGTTAAAACCGGTTAAAACGCGAAAGGCGAAGCTTGAATTTACGGGTATGTCCCTCTTTGGCTAATGTACTTTCAAGATGGAGGGGCAACATAGCGACCACCGTTAGATCCCATTACCTTATGTATTTTCAATGGCATATTATAAACTTACGAGAATACTTTATTACTTGAAAGAAGTAAATATACATTAATGAGCACATATATTTTTGAAAGAACTAAGTGTTTTTAGCTAAGAATAGACTAAAAAAGTTACACAGTGTAGCTTTAAAAAAATCTTTACATAAACCCAAAATAATAAATGTTATATTTACCCATGGCCTTCCCTGTTATACAGAAATGTAATAGTTATCAAACCTTCCTTAACTGCATACATAATAAATGAAATATAGATGAATCATCATTAAAGCTACAATTTTCTCTGTTCCCGTTGTTCTTTGATGAACATTAATGACAGGCATCATCGGTGCTCCTGTCACTTTAAGAACAACCGCGGATCTCACGCGCGGTCCCGCGCATCTCATTTCCTCACAACTCTTTAAAGTTCATTTAAGACGTTATTTAACTAATTTAAGACTCTAATATGAGAATACTCAAAATCCTCTGTGTTATTGTTTGTTCAAGAGCAAAAGAGAACTCGATGTGAGCAGGAAACTGACGCGAGTCTATCTATGCGTCGAGTGTGTGTGTGTGTGTGTGTGTGTGTGTGTGTCAGTGTCCCTTGATTAGCTGACATGAGACGCATCCACACAGACAGGACACTGACACACACACATACACACACACACACACACACACACACACACACACACACACACACACACACAGGACACTGACACACACACACACACACACACACACAGACAGGACACTGGCATACAGCGCGCTCTCTTGTGTCTTGTCGCGCTTGGAAGCATTTACATGAATAGGAGCGTGGTGATCATGTAACGCTAAGCAAAGATGGATATAAAAACGGACGCTGTGTTATTTGCGTTAAATATTTTTAATGCGTTAAGCTTCCGTTTCACGTTGACCGAGTTTAGTGGAGATTGAATAAATCACCTACAAGGAGAACGTGAAAACTCAGACCCTGAATTATACAAATATTCACATTCAAACAAAAACTTTCTGTGAAAAAAAGACACTTATAAACAGACACTTGTAGAAAATAATGTGAATTTTTTTAAAAAATAAATTTGAACTATGTCAGTAAATAATGAATTTAAAGACAAATGTGTCAAAAGTGATCTTTGCAAACACAGCACATGACCTTCTGTAAAGCACATGTATAGAAAACACACTCACACTCCTCTGTTTTAAAAAAAGAGTTCTGTCTGAATGAGTACATGAAATCACGGCTGTCAGGTGATAAGAATTGTAACTCAAATGTCATTTAGAAAATGAGTCCTGTAGTGATATAGTGTCATAGTTCATGTCCACATTAACCACTACGTTGTAATACCAGTGTAATACACATGTCTTCATACACATTTGTGTCCTCATAAATCACAAAAACAAGCACAGAGAGAGAGAGAGAGAAAGGGAGTTTCAAAAATAATACAACACTGCCACCTTTTGGTGATAGAGGGGAGGGCACACAAACAGCCAAAAACATTATTAAACTTTGACATGTTGCCATGGCAGCATTATTTGAAATATCAGGAATTCATTCATATGTCTCTATCTGTCATGTTTTCACATTATACTGATGAAGTTTGAAGTCAATCTGGTGAAAATAAGATGGTGATTCAAAGCATTTTTGAAAGTGACACACTTCCTGCTGCCAGTTGGTGGCGCTATAACTTTGACTCACAAAAGTCATATACATGTGATCGGCCTCTTACAACGAACACACAGCTGAAGTTTCATCCAAATCAGTCAATGTTTGCACAAGTTATTACACACTTCCTGTTTACCTTTTCTCGCCATAAATTCGTTGCTTCGCCACGGCCAAACCGTTTAAGATATCAAAAATCCGTTCGCAATTTAGCATCCTCTGTGTCTTGACTTCATGCTGACCGAGTTTGGCACTGATTGAAACAATGGCCTCGGAGGAGTATATTAAATTCCAGAGCATGTGTTTTCAGAACAACCCATATTAGCTCACTTCCTGTTGGGCTGACACGTAACTTAGAGCACGAAAGTTGTTTGGCCCGATGAGGTCTATATTTGTACCGAGTTTCATACATGTACGTGCAAGTGTGTTTGATATATAGACCAAGTTTTCAGACACCACTTTAGGGGGCGCTGTCGAGCCCCCCTGCCACGCCCGGGTACCAGCTTCAGCCCGGCTCTGATGGCCGCGCATTCCGATGTGTGTGCAAAGTTTCAAGAGTTTTTGAGCATGGTAAGGGCCCCAAAAGTGCCCGAGAAGTCGATAAAATAATAATAATTAAAGCTGCGAGCAGCGATGACGGGCCCAAGCCGGTGGCACCGCCACCCCGGTGGCATCAGTTTAACTGTGCACGGCAGGCAATAGGCATTTAAAATGGGAAAACATAAAAGGACTATGTCAAAGTCATCTGAATTCACCACATTAACTGCAGCAGTTGGTGCTGCTATGACCACAAACCACAACAGCCACATCTATGAGATCAATTAAATTTATATGAATTTCTTGTCAGATTATGTCAAAGGTCAAATTGGAATGAGTTCAGAATACCATTCGAATGCTGATGTTGTTTTATTCTAACACTTCTCTTCATGTGTTTTTGAGCTACCTTAGCTACCATTTGTGCACCAATCTTATGCACCATAAAACATGCTTTAATTTCAATATGGGTGGTCCAATAAAATTTTTTTAATAAAAAATGTATAAATGGAGCCAAATCACAGAAACTGCAAAGATGATTTTAATATCAGTGTCAGGTAAGAGTAAGATGCGTGTCTACATTTTATGGAAGTTTATTATAAATAGCCACTTTTATAAAATCATGTGAAATTTATGTTTTAATACATTTATATTATATCAGTAAATAATTAATTTAAAGACATGTGCATCATACGTGATCTTGGCAAACACATCACATGACGTTTTTATTTCAAGTGATAGTTATTTGTGATAGCCTATATGAAAGGGTTAAATTATGATCAAGAGAGAAAGTCACACACACACACACACACACACACACACACACACACACACACACACACACACACACACACACACACACACACACACACACACACACACACACACACACACACAATGATAGAGAGGGGGAAGGGGAAAGACAGGCAGATGGCATTCCATAGACTTAATGGTTTGTATACTGTACAAACTGTACATTCTATCCCCCTACACTACCCCTAAGCCTACATATCGCACACACACACACACACACACCATAGCTGTCAACCCTCCCGTTTTTTCCGGGTTTCTCACGTATTTTAGCTCTTTTCCCGCTGTCTTCCCGTTTTAGTATTTTCCCGTAAAATATCCCGTATTTTTACGTTCTGATTGTGTTAACTCAGAACACGCAACTATCTGGTTTAGTGCCAGAAGACGCGAATGAGAAGTCGCGCGCACTGTGAGAAAATTTTCCGTGCACTCATCCGAGAGCGCGCACACGTCTCTCAGCGCGCAAATATTGAGTTCTCTTTCAAGTCTTGCTCTTGAATGGACAAACTCACGCAAAAAGTATGTCAACATATTGATGAGTATTCTAGCAGACATAGTCTGTATATGGCTTAAGTAAGCTTTATACAGTCCAGAAAAGACAACGCATATCCGAGGTCTTAAAGGGGCAGTAGCCTTTACTGCTGTCTGTTTAATGTCAAACAAAAGACAAGGGCATCACTCACTGCTCTTGATTGAATAACTTTTGTAAGTTTAATAGGATTAATCTTTAATTTATACAGTCATATATGCAATGTTATTTTACATTTGATCAATTTCTGTAGGCCTACCTGAAAACTAATGTTAGACGTACCTGAAAAACCTGAAAAGCATAGTTTATTTTATTAGTATCTTTGCTCAATAGTATTTATTTGTGCTGCTGCTTGTATTTAAATGATTTGTTCTTATTATTTTCTTTTGTTTTATTTGACAGTAGTCCTTTTTTCCCTGAACATAGCAAATACTGAACCGTACCGAAACGGTGAACCTTAAACCGTGATACAAACCGAACCGTGAGCAATCTGTACCGTTACACCCCTAGCGTAACGTATGATAAAATGACTGAAAAAAGGTTGGGAAACACTGGCTTAGGCTACTATCGAAGAAGAAGAAGACAGTTGCAGCCGCGCGGTTGGGAGGAAGAGGGAAAAAGTAGCGGGAAGTAAACTTCAAGGAGAGTATAGTAATAATAAATGATAATAAATGGAATAAATAAATAATAAATGAAAATAATAAATGTTATATTTACCCATGGCCTTCCCTGTTATACAGAAATGTAATAGTTATCAAACCTTCCTTAACTGTATAAATAATAAATGAAATATAGATGAATCATCATTAAAGCTACAATTTTCTCTGTTCCCGTTGTTCTTTGATGAACATTAATGACAGGCTGACTCCACAAAATGACTCTAATTTGCCTCTTTGAAAAATAATTCTCTAATTTAACCTTATTACTATACTAATTGTAATATAAATAATACAATTATTAGAAGAAAAATATTTTAAGTGGTCATTATTGACAATAAATATTGCACAACTAGTATTTAGTACCAAAAGATCTCCTCAAAATATTCAATAAATATTATTGAACTAAAATATAGAACATTTATTTAATTGAAAAATAGTTAAGGTGTATGGTCACATTTGACCATCAATTAGTATGAGTATGACCAATTAGTATGGAATACCTGAAGGCTAAGTACAATAAAAAACATTAACATTAATGTTAACATTGTTGCATTACTCTCCATTATAAAACGATCCTGTATGGTTGATGTAATAATCAATGCACACTATGCTGTACTGTTTACCAAAACTTGCTGCAAACCCCTGTAAAGTGGAGCTGTTGTGTATCAAGCCATTCAAATGTATTGACACAGCGCTAGAAGTATTGAGATTTCTGTGAAGCACGACTGCGCGCGCCGCCGGGAGATGATAGAGCATGTCGCAACTCCGAATGGTTTTTCAACACTCTGGCTTTAACTGTTATGCCATATTAGCGCCAAAACGCTATTTATTGTTTGAATTTCGCATTAAAACTTTAAAAAATGTAAAAGCTTAGACATTGTTTAATATCAAAAGCAGGTTTGGCAATTTGGCGTGAGATTAAGTTGGGCAGCGTGAGAGCGTGAGACAGAGCCTGAAAGCGTGAGTGTCACGCCAAATGCGTGAGAGTTGGCAACCCTAGGCAAAAGAGAACTCGATGTGAGCAGGAAACTGACGCGAGTCTATCTATGCATCGAGTGTGTGTGTGTGTGTGTGTGTGTGTGTGTGTGTGTGTCAGTGTCCCTTGAATAGCTGACATGAGACGCATCCACACAGATAGGACACTGACACACACACATACACATACATACACACACACACAGACAGGACACACACACACACACACACACACACAGACAGGACACTAACACACACACAGACAGGACACTGGCATACAGCGCGCTCTCTTGTGTCTTGTCGCGCTTGGAAGCATGTACATGAATAGGAGCGTGATCATGTAACGCTAAGCAAAAATGGATATAAAAACGGACGCTGTGTTATTTGCGTTAAATATTTTTAATGCGTTAAGCTTCCGTTTCACGTTGACCGAGTTTGGTGGAGATTGAATAAATCACCTACGAGGAGAACGTAAAAACTCAGACCCTGAATTATACAAATATTCACGTTCAAACAAAAACTTTCTGTGAAAAAAAGACACTTATAAACAGACACTTGTAGAAAATAATGTGAATTTTTTTTAAAAATAAATTTGAACTATGTCAGTAAATAATGAATTTAAAGACAAATGTGTCAAAAGTGATCTTTGCAAACACAGCACATGACCTTCTGTAAAGCACATGTATAGAAAACACACTCACACTCCTCTGTTTTAAAAAAAGAGTTCTGTCTGAATGAGTACATGAAATCACGGCTGTCGATGATAAGAATTGTAACTCAAATGTGATTTAGAAAATGAGTTCTGTAGTGATATAGTGTCATAGTTCATGTCCACATTAACCACTACGTTGTAATACCAATAGCCATGTCATCATACACATTTGTGTCCTCATAAATCACATAAGCAAGCACAGAGAGAGAGAGAGAGAGAGAGAGAGAGAGAGAGAAAGGGAGTTTCAAAAATAATACAACACTGCCCCCTTTTGGTGATAGAGGGGAGGGCACACAAACAGTCAAAAACATTATTAAAATTTGACATGTTGCCATGGCAGCATTATTTGAAATATCAGGAATTCATTCATATGTCTCTATCTGTCATGTTTTCACATTATACTGATGAAGTTTGAAGTCAATCGTGTGAAAATAAGATGGTGATTCAAAGCATTTTTGAAAGTGACACACTTCCTGCTGCCAGTTGGTGGCGCTATAACTTTGACTCACAAAAGTCATATCCATGTGATCGGCCTCTTACAACGAACACACAGCTGAAGTTTCATCCAAATCAGTCAATGTTTGCACAAGTTATTACACACTTCCTGTTTACCTTTTCTCGCCATAAATTCGTTGCTTCGCCACGGCCAAACCGTTTAAGATATCAAAAATCCGTTCGCAATTTAGCATCCTCTGTGTCTTGACTTCATGCTGACCGAGTTTGGCACTGATTGAAACAATGGCCTCGGAGGAGTATATTAAATTCCAGAGCATGTGTTTTCAGAACAACCCATATTAGCTCACTTCCTGTTGGGCTGACACGTAACTTAGAGCACGAAAGTTGTTTGGCCCGATGAGGTCTATATGTGTACCGAGTTTCATACATGTACGTGCAAGTGTGTTTGATATATAGACCAAGTTTTCAGACCCCACTTTAGGGGGCGCTGTCGAGCCCCCCTGCCACGCCCGGGTACCAGCTTCAGCCCGGCTCTGATGGCCGCGCATTCCGATGTGTGTGCAAAGTTTCAAGAGTTTTTGAGCATGGTAAGGGCCCCAAAAGTGCCCGAGAAGTCGATAAAATAATAATAATAATAATAATTAAAGCTGCGAGCAGCGATGACGGGCCCAAGCCGGTGGCACCGCAACCCCGGTGGCATCAGTTTAACTGTGCACGGCAGGCAATAGGCATTTAAAATGGGAAAACATAAAAGGACTATGTCAAAGTCATCTGAATTCACCACATTAACTGCAGCAGTTGGTGCTGCTATGACATCAAACCACAACAGCCACATCTATGAGATCAATTAAATTTATATGAATTTCATGTCAGATTATGTCAAAGGTCAAATTGGAATGAGTTCAGAATACCATTCGAATGCTGATGTTGTTTTATTCTAACACTTCTCTTCATGTGTTTTTGAGCTACCTTAGCTACCGTTTGTGCACCAATCTTATGCACCATAAAACATGCTTTCACTTCAATATGGGTGGTCCAATAAATTTCTTTTAATAAAAAATGTATAAATGGAGCCAAATCACAGAAACTGCAAAGATGATTTTAATATCAGTGTCAGGTAAGAGTAAGATGCGTGTCTACATTTTATGGAAGTTTATTATAAATAGCCACTTTTATAAAATCATGTGAAATTTATGTTTTAATACATTTATATTATATCAGTAAATAATTAATTTAAAGACATGTGCATCATACGTGATCTTGGCAAACACATCACATGACGTTTTTATTTCAAGTGATAGTTATTTGTGATAGCCTATATGAAAGGGTTAAATTATGATCAAGAGAGAAAGTCACACACACACACACACACACACACACACACACACAAACACAATGATAGAGTGAGAGTGAGGGGGAGGGTAAGGACTGAGAGAAAGGCACACACACAAACTCACAGGGTGAGAGAGAGACCCCCCCCCCCACACACACACACACACAGATAGAGAGGGGGAAGGGGAAAGACAGGCAGATGGCATTCCATAGACTTAATGGTTTGTATACTGTACAAACTGTACATTCTATCCCCCTACACTACCCCTAAGCCTACATATCGCACACACATACACACACACACACACACACACACACACACACTACCCCTAAACCTACCATCACAGAAAACATTCTGCATTTTTACATTTTTATTAAAAAATTGTTTAATATGCTGTTAAAGCTATTTTGATTTACGGGGACACATGAAATGTCTTCATAAACCATGATTATGTTGTAATAAACACCCCTCCACCTATATATGTTATATATATATTATGTTATATATACCATGATTATATCCCAAAATAATAAATGTTATATTTACCCATGGCCTTCCCTGTTATACAGAAATGTAATAGTTATCAAACCTTCCTTAACTGCATAAATAATAAATGAAATATAGATGAATCATCATTAAAGCTACAATTTTCTCTATTCCCGTTGTTCTTTGATGAACATTAATGACAGGCATCATCAGTGCTCCTGTCACTTTAAGAACAACCGCGGATCTCACGCGCGGTCCCGCGCATCTCATTTCCTCACAACTCTTTAAAGTTCATTTAAGACGTTATTTAACTAATTTAAGACTCTAATATGAGAATACTCAAAATCCTCTGTGTTATTGTTTGTTCAAGAGCAAAAGAGAACTCGATGTGAGCAGGAAACTGACGCGAGTCTATCTATGCGTCGAGTGTGTGTGTGTGTGTGTGTGTGTGTGTGTGTGTGTGTCAGTGTCCCTTGATTAGCTGACATGAGACGCATCCACACAGATAGGACACTGACAGACACACACACACACACACACACACACACACACACACACACACACACACACACACACACACACACCGCAGCATAGCCATACAGTTTAAGTTCACCCACACTATATATTAATAAAAAGGTTTACAGTGCAAATACTGTTGTTGCAAATACTGTGCATAAAATTTGAAAACATTTGCAAAAAACACCACTGTATCATTACATTTTTTTTTTAAACCTTTAAGTAACCATTTTTTAAACATCTATAAACATTACATTTACATAGATAGACGGACCAGATATTCCTAACACTTTGGGAATACTTTAGGGTTACTAGTTGTTTTGTAAACTGTCTATAAACATTATCTGGATGGTTATTGTAAAGTTGCAACCGATGACTATAATACCTTGTTAAATAGTTTAATAAACAGTACCAGTAAAACGTGTAAACAGTACCAGTCAAACATGTGGGTTGTCCTGATACTGTACTTCAAAATGTAATAGTGTAAAAATTGCCACAGAATAAAGTAATTGTTCAAGATCTATTGGTAACTCATAAAAATAATGTCATATTTGCATAAACTGTCACTACCGTATATATCCCGACACTAGCACATTAAGATAAGCTATGAAAAAAATCATGTTCCTCTGCCTCTTTCTGGTTAAATAATGTTTATAATAATTGTTAATATAGCATGCTATATTAACTATTCCAGGTTATTTATGCATAGCATGAATAATAGTTAGTATAGCATGCTATGCCACTTTCATCAAAACATATTACAAAGCTATAGCAATCTCATGTCATTCCGTCTGTTCGAAAAAAAAGTTGCACTAACTGTTCGTTACAAGCAGCATTTGCCGTCAGGCAGGTAACGATAGCTAACATAAACATATTTTTGCTAGCCTACCTGCTGCAAACTTACACTTTTTTTGTACAAGACAAGTAGAGCTATTTTATCCAGTGTAATTTATCACATACCACTATCTTGTTTTTTCTTATCCTCCTCTTCCTTTCTCTTTTTTCTTTTCTGGCTTCCTGAAGCATAAAATTCCGCTTCAAATCCGAAGATTTTGTATTTTGCCGCAGCAGAGATCGCGTTGTTGGCTGGCTGCTGTCAGCGACTTCTGAGAGGGGCCCCTTAAGGGGGATCCCGATAACAGTGTCATTGCACTTTACTGCATTGACTATCAATGGGGCGCTCACACAGTTTGTCGTTTCATTTTATTCTTAACCTGTCGCTGTCTTGGTGCCCCAGGCCAGCTCGAGGCCCCAAGCAATTGCTTGGTTTGCCTGCCTTGTCGCGACGGGCCTGCACACACACACACACACACACACACACACACACACACACATGGGCGTAGATTACACGGGGGACGGGGGGGACGTGTCCCCCGCACCTTTAATAAAACGTAAATTCGTCCCCCGCACTTTACTGAGTCTCACCGGTCCAAGTCGACCCGCTCCGTGGGGGATTCGAACCGGCGTCTAGTCGTACCGCTCTTACTGGCCTACGTCTGTTACACGGGCAAGTTTGTTTACGTAGAAGCCAATGTGAATAAATCATGACCTGTCATTTTATTCGTATCCAAAAACAAGGCGCTCTGAACACCATGGAGTGCTAACACTCTCGTGCACCACTCCAATTCATACTCGAAGCCGGAGGGCGCCCTCTCACAGAAAGTCCAAAACGGATTCGTAGAAGTAATCACGTTCCAAAGGCATTCACAGCACTGAACCAGCAGCTAAATAAAGAGAATTATGACTGATGAAACGCGACGACAAACACATGATTTCGACATTATATGGTTCATGTGTGTTTTTCAAGCCATCTCAAGGTATTTATTGACAATAAAGTATATGAATAATGCAGTGCTAACTGACATCCTTTTTAATGTTTAGTATCTTCTGCTCACCAAGGCTGCATTTATTATAAAAAACAGCTGTTTACTATGTAACTGAGCTAGTAAAAGTGTAATTTATTCCTGTGATCAAAGCTGAATTTTCAGCATCATTACACCAGTCTTCAGTGTCATATGATCCTTCAGAAATCATTCTAATATGAGGATTTGCTGCTCAAGAAACATTTATGATTATTATAAATGTTGAAAACAGTTGTGCTGCTTAAAAATGTTGTGGAAACCATGATGCATTTTATTTTTCAGGATTCTTTGATGAATAGAAAGTTAAATTAACTGCATTTATTTGCATTAAATAAAGCACTTATTAAATATAAATCTTTATTTATATTATAAATATCACTTGTGATCAATTTAATGGATTTTTAATTAATAAAAGTATGAATTTCTCTCTTTTTTAATCTTACCACAAAAGTTTGAATACTATCATGGTTTCCACAAAAATTAAGCAGCAGTGTTTTCAGCAGTGAATTAAGTAAGCAACTTTTCATCGTTGATAATAATCATAAATGTTTCTTGAGCAGCAAATCAGCATATTAGAATGATTTCTGAAGGATCATGTGACACTGAAGACTGGAGTAATGATGCTGAAAATTCAGCTTTGATCACAGGAATAAATTACTTAATTTATTTATATATTCACATAGATAACAGCTGCTTTAAATTGGCATAATATTTCACTGTATTTTTTTTTACTGCATTTTTTCTTAAATAAATGCAGCCTTGGTGAGCAGAAGTCTTCTTTCAAAAACATTGAACAATTGTAATTTTTTAACTACACTGCCTTGTTCAGTGATATTTTTTAACATTGCATAAAATCCATGGGTACTTAAAGGGTTAGTTCACCCAAAAAATGAAAATTCTGTCATTAATTACTCACCCTCATGTCGTTCGACACCCGTCAGACCTCCGTTCATCTTCAGAACACAAATGAAGATATTTTTGTTGAAAGCTGATGGCTCAGAAAGGCCTCCATTGGCAATCAGTAAATTTACACTCACAAGACCCATAAAAGGCACTTAAAACGTCGTTACAAAGTCCATCTCACCACAGTGACTCTACAATAATTGTATGAAGCTACGACAATAGTTTTTGTGCGCAAAAAAATCATGAAATGCACACTTTAACCCCATTTTGAGAACTACGCCGAGACCTAAAGCACGATCAATGTAGAATTCAACAGCTTAGACATGCGCGTCTTCTTCTGCTTGTAAACAAATCGCTTCTGGGTCATGTGTCCGAACGCCGGATCTGCGTCATATTCTCGCACATGCATCGTGGAGGCACACACGGAAGACAAGAACAAGTTGGATAAAGGCGTTATTTTGATTTTTTTTTGCGCACAAAAACTATTGTCATCGCATCGTAAAATTATTGTAGAGCCACTGTGGTGAGATGGACTTTGTAACAATGTTTTAAGTGCCTTTTATGGGTCTTGGGAGTGTAAATGTACTGAATGCCAATGAAGGCCTATCTGAGGCCTTTCTCAGCCATCAGCTTTCAACAAAAATATCTTCATTTGTGTTCCGAAGATGAACAGAGGTCTTACGGGTGTCGAACGACATGAGGGTGAGTAATTAATGACAGAATTTTCATTTTTGGGTGAACTAACCCTTTAATACACAAGTGTTTGTAGTGCATAAACCAATCATAAAATTGGCATAAAATATAGGGGAAAATATTATACATATTAGTGGTTATTGTTCAGCAGTGTATTTGATATCTTACTGAATTAAAAGCAATAGATCAATTAAATCTGTCAATTAGACAGAGGTCAGAAAAAAAACAGGTATTATACCTGACATTTCTGTCCCCCTCACTTATGAAAAGACGGCTACACCCCTGTGTGTGTGTGTGTGTGTGTGTCAGTGTCCCTTGAATAGCTGACATGAGACGCATCCACACAGATAGCACACTGACACACACACATACACATACACACACACACAGACAGGACACACACACACACACACACAGACATGACACTGGCATACAGCACGCTCTCTTGTGTCTTGTCGCGCTTGGAAGCATGTACATGAATAGGAGCGTGATCATGTAACGCTAAGCAAAAATGGATATAAAAACGGACGCTGTGTTATTTGCGTTAAATATTTTTAATGCGTTAAGCTTCCGTTTCACGTTGACCGAGTTTGGTGGAGATTGAATAAATCACCTACGAGGAGAACGTAAAAACTCAGACCCTGAATTATACAAATATTCACGTTCAAACAAAAACTTTCTGTGAAAAAAAGACACTTATAAACAGACACTTGTAGAAAATAATGTGAATTTTTTTAAAAAATAAATTTGAACTATGTCAGTAAATAATGAATTTAAAGACAAATGTGTCAAAAGTGATCTTTGCAAACACAGCACATGACCTTCTGTAAAGCACATGTATAGAAAACACACTCACACTCCTCTGTTTTAAAAAAAGAGTTCTGTCTGAATGAGTACATGAAATCACGGCTGTCAGATGATAAGAATTGTAACTCAAATGTGATTTAGAAAATGAGTTCTGTAGTGATATAGTGTCATAGTTCATGTCCACATTAACCACTACGTTGTAATACCAATAGCCATGTCATCATACACATTTGTGTCCTCATAAATCACATAAGCAAGCACAGAGAGAGAGAGAGAGAGAGAAAGGGAGTTTCAAAAATAATACAACACTGCCCCCTTTTGGTGATAGAGGGGAGGGCACACAAACAGTCAAAAACATTATTAAACTTTGACATGTTGCCATGGCAGCATTATTTGAAATATCAGGAATTCATTCATATGTCTCTATCTGTCATGTTTTCACATTATACTGATGAAGTTTGAAGTCAATCGTGTGAAAATAAGATGGTGATTCAAAGCATTTTTGAAAGTGACACACTTCCTGCTGCCAGTTGGTGGCGCTATAACTTTGACTCACAAAAGTCATATCCATGTGATCGGCCTCTTACAACGAACACACAGCTGAAGTTTCATCCAAATCAGTCAATGTTTGCACAAGTTATTACACACTTCCTGTTTCCCTTTTCTCGCCATAAATTCGTTGCTTCGCCACGGCCAAACCGTTTGAGATATCAAAAATCCGCTCGCAATTTAGCATCCTGGATATGTTCTCCTCATGCTGACCGAGTTTGGCGATGATCGAAACAATGGCCTCGGAGGAGTATATTAAATTCCAGAGCATGGGTTTTCCGAACAACCGATTATAGCTCACTTCCTGTTGGGCTGACGCATAACTATGAGCACGAAAGTTGTTTGGCCCGATGAGGTCTATATGTGTACCGAGTTTCATACATGTACGTGCAAGTGTGTTTGATATATGGACCAAGTTTTCAGACCCCACTTAAGGGGGCGCTGTCGAGCCCCCCTGCCACGCCCGGGTACCAGCTTCAGCCCGGCTCTGATGGCCGCGCATTCCGACGCCTGTGCGAAGTTTCAAGAGTTTTCGAGCATGTTAAGTGCCCCAAAAGTACCCGAGAAGTCGAAAAAAAAAATAAAAAAAAAAATAAATAAAAAAACAAAGAATAATCTGAGGAAGAACAATAGGGCTCTGCGCCCTTTCAGGGCTTGGGCCCTAATTAAAGCTGCGAGCAGCGATGACGGGCCCAAGCCGGTGGCACCACCACACCGGTGGCATCAGCTTAACTGTGCACGGCAGGCAATATGCATTTAAACAGGAGAATATTTTAGAATCGCTCGAATATGCCACATTTACCGCAGCAACTGGTGCCACTATCACCACAAGCCACACCCATGATGTAATTTAAATCTAGATTAATTTTAATGTCATAGGATAAAATAGATAAAAGTTATCTTTTCCTGCTCAAAATTTTGTAAGTCCAGAAGGCCAGTATTTAATTCAAGGTGTTTGTAGTTCTTTTTTACTAATTCACACTAAAGTGATAGTTTTTTGTGATAGTCTATGATACGAAAGGGTTAAATTATCATTCCCAGAGAGAAAGGCACACACACAAACTCACAGGGTGAGAGAGACACCCCCCCTCCCCCCCACACACACACGTGCGCGCACACACACTCAAACACACACACAGGGTGAGCCTGAGAGTGAGGGGGGAGGGGAAGGACTGAGAGAGAGGCAATCTGCACATTGAACAAGATTCACAAGATTTTAACAACAAAAATAAATAAAATCTAAATGGTGGGAGAGTTTTTTTTATTTCACTCTCTGAAAAAATTATTTTGAATATATTTGAAATCAATATGTGTGGTCCAATATAAAAAATAAATGACAAAATTAATAAATGGAACCAAATCACAGAAACAGCAAAGATGATTTTAATATCAGTGTCAGGTAAGAGTAAGATGCGTGTCTACATTTTATGGAAGTTTATTATAAATAGCCACTTTTATAAAATCATGTGAAATTTATGTTTTAAAACATTTATATTATATCAGTAAATAATTAATTTAAAGACATATGCATCATCCGTGATCTTGGCAAACACATCACATGACGTTTTTATTTCAAGTGAAAGTTATTTGTGATAGCCTATATAAAAAGGGTTAAATTATCATCATCAAGAGAGAAAGTCACACACACACACACACACACACACACGCACACACACACACACACACACACATGTTTGTTTTTGTGAAATGTGAGGACATTCCATAGGCGTAATGGTTTTTATACTGTACAAACCGTATTTTCTATCCCCTTACACTGCCCCTGCCCCTTAACCTAACCCTCACAGGAGACTGTGCAGTTCACTTTCTGTGAAAAAAAACTTGTTCTGTGTGATTTATAAGCATTTTGAAAAGTGAGGACATGGGGAACGTCCTCATATTTCACCCTCTTTTTGTAATACCTATGTCATACCCATGTCATTATACACATTTGTGTCCTGATATTTCACGAAAACATGCCCACACACACACACACACACACACACACACACACACACACACACACACACACACAGTGATAGAGTGAGAGTGAGGGAGAGGGGGAAAGACAGGCAGAGGGCATTCCATAGACTTAATGGTTTTTATTAGGGGTGTAACGATTCGTTTTAACAACGATACGATTCGTATCACGATTTGAGGTTGTCGATACGATTCAAGGACGATATTGGTTAATTTAGAACGATACGATCCGAAACGATTCAGTGACTTGAAATCGATTCAGTAACTTTTTAGCCAAAAATTGTGTGACTGAAATAAATATCTGGATACTGGTCAGTGCAGATGAAATTTCCAAGATTCCTGTTGTTTCTTGTAAGGGAATCCGGTATATCAATTAATTATGGATATAAACAAACAAGTAAACAACAATTAATGGCAAATGCATTACAATTTTATTTGAATAAAGTGCAACCAACAGTTTAGGTTGAATTAACAGGAAGATAACCTTTTCTGCTCTCATTTTCAATATTCAATACATATTCAATAAAAGCACAGTAAGTGCAACCAACATTTCAACAGTAGGTTAACCTGCTACTTCTGCTTTTGTTTTCCAACATAAAAATATTACAATATTAATATAAAAAATAAAGTGCAACTAACTTCTCTTCAGGTTTAATTAATAGTAAGTTTACCTGCTACTTTTGCTGTTGTTTTTCAACATTAAAATAATACAAATACAATATTAATATCAAAAATAAAGTGCAACCAACATTTCTTCAGATTGAATAAACTGGCCTGCTACTACTCTCAGTTTAATAAACAAACAATATTTAACAAAAGATAAAATGTAACCAACTACTCTTCAATGACTCTACAGATTTCTTTTTCAAAAATATCACCATGATCTGACCTCAGAACACTTCTCTGTGCGTTCACTATGTCGCCAGCAGTACTAAAAACTCGCTCTGCTGGCACACTGGTGCCAGGAATGCACAGGTAACAAGCAAGGGTTGAAAGTACAGGTAGCGCTTTCTCCTGGTGGCTTGATAATTTCTCGCTCGTTGGCTTCTCCTCTGCCATGCGCCATGCTATGTTTTGTTTTCTCAAGCCCCGTTCACACCGCCAGCAACACGCAGCGACAAAGCGACACGATCCCATTCATTCAATGAGCGCTGCTGCTGGTGCGTTGCGATGATGTCACAGATAGGCAGACTGAATCGAGTAACGTTTAACGCCTTTATCATTAAAAGTGCTAAGAAAAAACATCCATATAAAGTCTGACGTGCTTAAATCCAATGCGTTATTTCCTATGATCGATACAATCGATTGATTACCTTTTAAAACGATGTTAGATCGATATATGTCGTCCGGAAGGCCAACTTGCCGAGCACAGATCGATGTAGTTAGATCATAGGAAAATAAATCGATACATCGATGTAGTAGATGAATCGTTACACCCCTAGTTTTTATACTGTACAAACTGTACATTCTATCCCCCTACACTACCCCTAAACCTACATATCACACACACACACACACACACACACACACACACACACACAGGGCCGTTTGAAGAAATTTGGGGGCCCCAAGCAAAATGGACATAGAGACAGTGCAAATACTGTTGTTGCATATACTGTCCATAAAATTTGAAAACATTTGCAAAAAACACCACTGTATCATAAAAAAAAAATTTGTAAACCTTTAACCATTTTTAAAACATCTATAAACATTACATAGATAGACAGACCAGATATTCCTAACACTTTGGGAATACTTAAGGGTTACTAGTTGGTTTGTAAACTGTCTATAAACATTATCTAGATGGTTATTATAAAGTTGCAACAGATGACTATAATACCTTGATAAATAGTTAATAAACACTATCAGTAAAACATGTGGGTTGTCCTGATACTGTACTTCAAAATGTAACAGTGTAAAAATTGCCACAGAATAAAGTAATTGTTCAAGATCCATTGGTAACTTATAAAAATAATGTCATATTTGCAAACTGTCACTACCGTATATATCCCGACACTAGCACATTAAGATAAGCTATGAAAAAAAATAATGTTCCTCTGCCTCTTTCTGGTTAAATAATGTTTATAATAATTGTTAATATAGCATGCTATATTAACTATTCCAGGTTATTTATGCATAGCATAAATACTAGTTCGTATAGCATGCTATGCCACTTTCATAAAAACATATTACAAAGCTATAGCAATCTCATGTAATTTCGTCTGTTCGAAAAAAAAAAAGTTGCTCTAACTGTTCGTTACAAGCAGCATTTGCCGTCAGGCAGGTAACGATAGCTAACATAAACATATTTTTGCTAGCCTACCTGCTGCAAACTTACACCATTTTTGTACAAGACAAGTAGAGCTATTTTATCCAGTGTAATTTATCACATACCGCTATCTTGTTTTTTTTCTTATCCTCCTCTTCCTTTCTCTATTTTCTTTTTCTGGCTTCCTGAAGCATAAAATTCCGCTTCAAATCCGAGGATGTTTTGTATTTTGCCGCAGCAGAGATCGCGTGGTTGGCTGGCTGCTGTCAGCGACTACTGAGAGGGGGCCTTTTAAGGGGGATCCCGATAACAGTGTCATTGCACTTTCCTGCATTGACTATCAAAGGGGCGCTCACACAGTTTGTCGTTTCATTTTATTCTTAACCTGTCGCTGTCTTGGGGCCCCAGGCCAGCTCGGGGCCCCAAGCAATTGCTTGGTTTGCCTGCCTTGTCGCGACGGGCCTGGTGTGTGTGTGTGTGTGTGTGTGTGTGTGTGTGTGTGTGTGTGTGTGTGTGTGTGTGTGTGTGTGTGTGTGTGTGTGTGTGTGTGTGTGTGTCAGTGTCCCTTGATTAGCGGACATGAGACGCATCCACACAGACAGGACACTGACACACACACACACACACACATACACACACACACAGACAGGACACTGACACACACACACACACACACACACACACACACACACACACACACACACACACACACACACACACACACACACACACACACACACACAGACAGGACACTGGCATACAGCGCGCTCTCTTGTGTCTTGTCGCGCTTGGAAGCATTTACATGAATAGGAGCGTGATCATGTAACGCTAAGCAAAAATGGATATAAAAACGGACGCTGTGTTATTTGCGTTAAATATTTTTAATGCGTTAAGCTTCCGTTTCACGTTGACCGAGTTTGGTGGAGATTGAATAAATCGCCTACGAGGAGAACGTAAAAACTCAGACCCTGAATTATACAAATATTCACGTTCAAACAAAAACTTTCTGTGAAAAAAAGACACTTATAAACAGACACTTGTAGAAAATAATGTGAATTTTGTTTTAAAATAAATTTGAACTATGTCAGTAAATAATGAATTTAAAGACAAATGTGTCAAAAGTGATCTTTGCAAACACAGCACATGACCTTCTGTAAAGCACATGTATAGAAAACACACTCACACTCCTCTGTTTTAAAAAAGAGTTCTGTCTGAATGAGTACATGGAATCACGGCTGTCAGGTGATAAGATAATTAGTCCAGAGATGTTTTTTCAAGAATTACTTTTTGTAATTGCAATTTTTTTTAACTATCCACTCACCTAATTTAATATATATTTTTGTTATAGCTTATGATTATATATTTTTATTTTATTGCTCAACAGTAGTTCTCATCGCCGATGAGGTCTTTAAATATTTTGAGAAGGTCTTAAAAAAGTCTTAAAAAGGTATTAAAATTTACTTCAGGATTCCTGCATATACCCTGCATATGCATCATACGTGATCTTGGCAAACACAGCACATGACGTTTTTATTTAAAATTAGAAAGTTTTAAATTAGTTAAATTAGATTAGTTAAATTAGAAAGTTGTCCGGCTCGAAGAGAACAATATATGTACGGGGACACATGAAATGTCTACAAATGTATGTCCTCAGAAATCACAGAAGCACACACACACACACACACACACACACACACACACACACACACACACACACACACACACACACACACACACACACACACACACACACACACACACACACACACACACACACACACAGAGAGAGAAACAAGGTTTTTTTTTATCCTGCTTCAAAACTAAGACAATGCTGCCATCTTGTGTTCATTGAGGGAAGGGCAGCACACATTCCCCTTTTTTGTCCTTATTTAATCCCTCGGCATGGCAACACCGTTTGAGATATCCAAAATCCGTTCGCATTTTAGCATCTTCCGTATCTTTGTTTCATGTTGACCGAGTTTGGTGGAGATTGAATAAATCGCCTACGAGGAGAACGTAAAAACTCAGAGCCTGAATTATACCAATATTCACGTTCAAACCAAAATATCTGACTTCCTGTTGGTCGGAGCTAATGACTGTAAATTAGAAAGTTGACTGACTGACATCTCTGATGTGTGTGTTGAGTTTCAAGCAGTTTCAAGCAATTTCAAGCATGCTAAGAGCCTCAGAACAACACTGCTACCTTTTAGTGAGGGGAGGGCAGACAGAGAATAAATATTCAGAAGAAATAAAATAAATATATTGATCTGAAAAATAGTATGATTATTTTAAAGCTATTTGGTTACATTTTAATAAAACATTGTTTTAGTATGTTTTTAAACACACACACATACACGTTGTAATACCAGTGTAATACCCATGTCATTATACAAATTTGTGTCCTCATAAATCACAAACAAGAGAGAGAGAGAGAGAGAGAGAGAGAGAAACAAGTTTTTTTTTATCCTGCTTCAAAACTAATACAATGCTGCCATCTTGTGTTCATTGAGGGGAGAGCAGCAGACACAGAGAATTTCTGTTCCCCTTTTTTGTCCTTATTTAATCCCTTGCCATGGAAACACCGTTTGAGATATCCAATATCCGTTCACATTTTAGCATCTTCAGTATCTTTGTTTCATGTTGACCGAGTTTGGTGGAGATTGAATAAATCGCCTACAAGGAGAACGTAAAAACTCAGACCCCGATTTAACCAAAAATTTACCTTCAAACCAAAATATCTGACTTCCTGTTGGTCGGAGCTAATGACTGTAAATTAGAAAGTTGTCCGGCTCGATGAGGTCAATATATATACTGAGTTTGGTGATTGTAGATGAAACGAAGCCCTTCACTTTTGTCAAAAGGTGGCGCTAGAGAGCCCCTCATCCCCGCCCGTTTCTGAGGCTTTGCCCATGTGTACTGACTGACATCTCTGATGTGTGTGTTGAGTTTCAAGCAGTTTCAAGCAATTTCAAGCATGCTAAGAGCCTCAGAACAGCCAAAAGATTATTAAACTTTGACACGTTGCCATGGCAACAGTATTTGAAATTTCAGGAATCCATTTCATACGTCTCTATCTGTCATGTTTTCACATTATACTGATGAAGTTTGAAATAAATCTGGTGAAAATAAGATGGTGATTCAAAGCATTTTTGAAAGTGACACACTTCCTGCTGCCAGTTGGTGGCGCTATAACTTTGACTCACAAAAGTCATATCCATGTGATCGGCTTCTTACAACGAACACACAGCTGAAGTTTCATCCAAACCAGTCAATGTTTGCACAAGTTATTACAAACTTCCTGTTTCCCTTTTCTCGCCATAAATTCGTTGCATCGCCACGGCCAAACCATTTGAGATATCAAAAATCCGCTCGCAATTTAGCATCCTGGATATGTTCTCTTCATGCTGACCGAGTTTGGCAATGATCGAAACAATGGCCTCGGAGGAGTATATTAAATTCCAGAGCATGCGTTTTCCGAACAACCCATAATAGCTCACTTCCTGTTGGGCTGACACATAACTATGAGCACGAAAGTTGTTCGGCCCGATGAGATCTAAATGTGTACCAAGTTTCATACATGTACGTGCAAGTGTGTTTGATATATGGACCAAGTTTTCAGACCCTACTTAAGGGGGCGCTGTCGAGCCCCCCTGCCACGCCCGGGTACCAGCTTCAGCCCGGCTCTGATGGCCGCGCATTCCGACGCCTGTGCGAAGTTTCAAGAGTTTTCGAGCATGTTAAGTGCCCCAAAAGTACCCGAGAAGTCGAAAAAAAACAAAAAAAACAAAAAAAAAACAAAGAATAATCTGAGGAAGAACAATAGGGCTCTGCGCCCTTTCAGGGCTTGGGCCCTAATAATAATTAAAGCTGCGAGCAGCGATGACGGGCCCAAGCCGGTGGCACCGCCACCCCGGTGGCATCAGTTTAACTGTGCACGGCAGGCAATAGGCATTTAAAATGGGAAAACATAAAAGGACTATGTCAAAGTCATCTGAATTCACCACATTAACTGCAGCTGTTGGTGCTGCTATGACCACAAACCACAACAGCCACATCTATGAGATCAATTAAATTTATATGAATTTCATGTCAGATTATGTCAAAGGTCAAATTGGAATGAGTTCAGAATACCATTCGAATGCTGATGTTGTTTTATTCTAACACTTCTCTTCATGTGTTTTTGAGCTACCTTAGCTACCATTTGTGCACCAATCTTATGCACCATAAAACATGCTTTAATTTCAATATGGGTGGTCCAATAAAATTTTTTTAATAAAAAATGTATAAATGGAGCCAAATCACAGAAACTGCAAAGATGATTTTAATATCAGTGTCAGGTAAGAGTAAGATGCGTGTCTACATTTTATGGAAGTTTATTATAAATAGCCACTTTTATAAAATCATGTGAAATTTATGTTTTAATACATTTATATTATATCAGTAAATAATTAATTTAAAGACATGTGCATCATCATACGTGATCTTGGCAAACACATCACATGACGTTTTTATTTCAAGTGATAGTTATTTGTGATAGCCTATATGAAAGGGTTAAATTATGATCAAGAGAGAAAGTCACACACACACACACACACACACACACACACACACACACACACACACACACACACACACACACACACACACACACACACACACACACACACAATGATAGAGTGAGAGTGAGGGGGAGGGGAAGGACTGAGAGAAAGGCACACACACAAACTCACAGGGTGAGAGAGAGACCCCCCCCCCCACACACACACACACAGATAGAGAGGGGGAAGGGGAAAGACAGGCAGATGGCATTCCATAGACTTAATGGTTTGTATACTGTACAAACTGTACATTCTATCCCCCTACACTACCCCTAAGCCTACATATCGCACACACACACACACACACACACACCATAGCTGTCAACCCTCCCGTTTTTTCCGGGTTTCTCACGTATTTTAGCTCTTTTCCCGCTGTCTTCCCGTTTTAGTATTTCCCGTAAAATATCCCGTATTTTTACGTTCTGATTGTGTTAACTCAGAACACGCAACTATCTGGTTTAGTGCCAGAAGACGCGAATGAGAAGTCGCGCGCACTGTGAGAAAATTTTCCGTGCACTCATCCGAGAGCGCGCACACGTCTCTCAGCGCGCAAATATTGAGTTCTCTTTCAAGTCTTGCTCTTGAATGGACAAACTCACGCAAAAAGTATGTCAACATATTGATGAGTATTCTAGCAGACATAGTCTGTATATGGCTTAAGTAAGCTTTATACAGTCCAGAAAAGACAACGCATATCCGAGGTCTGAAAGGGGCAGTAGCCTTTACTGCTGTCTGTTTAATGTCAAACAAAAGACAAGGGCATCACTCACTGCTCTTGATTGAATAACTTTTGTAAGTTTAATAGGATTAATCTTTAATTTATACAGTCATATATGCAATGTTATTTTACATTTGATCAATTTCTGTAGGCCTACCTGAAAACTAATGTTAGACGTACCTGAAAAACCTGAAAAGCATAGTTTATTTTATTAGTATCTTTGCTCAATAGTATTTATTTGTGCTGCTGCTTGTATTTAAATGATTTGTTCTTATTATTTTCTTTTGTTTTATTTGACAGTAGTCCTTTTTTCCCTGAACATAGCAAATACTGAACCGTACCGAAACGGTGAACCTTAAACCGTGATACAAACCGAACCGTGAGCAATCTGTACCGTTACACCCCTAGCGTAACGTATGATAAAATGACTGAAAAAAGGTTGGGAAACACTGGCTTAGGCTACTATCGAAGAAGAAGAAGACAGTTGCAGCCGCGCGGTTGGGAGGAAGAGGGAAAAAGTAGCGGGAAGTAAACTTCAAGGAGAGTATAGTAATAATAAATGATAATAAATGGAATAAATAAATAATAAATGAAAATAATAAATGTTATATTTACCCATGGCCTTCCCTGTTATACAGAAATGTAATAGTTATCAAACCTTCCTTAACTGTATAAATAATAAATGAAATATAGATGAATCATCATTAAAGCTACAATTTTCTCTGTTCCCGTTGTTCTTTGATGAACATTAATGACAGGCTGACTCCACAAAATGACTCTAATTTGCCTCTTTGAAAAATAATTCTCTAATTTAACCTTATTACTATACTAATTGTAATATAAATAATACAAATATTAGAAGAAAAATATTTTAAGTGGTCATTATTGACAATAAATATTGCACAACTAGTATTTAGTACCAAAAGATCTCCTCAAAATATTCAATAAATATTATTGAACTAAAATATAGAACATTTATTTAATTGAAAAATAGTTAAGGTGTATGGTCACATTTGACCATCAATTAGTATGAGTATGACCAATTAGTATGGAATACCTGAAGGCTAAGTACAATAAAAAACATTAACATTAATGTTAACATTGTTGCATTACTCTCCATTATAAAACGATCCTGTATGGTTGATGTAATAATCAATGCACACTATGCTGTACTGTTTACCAAAACTTGCTGCAAACCCCTGTAAAGTGGAGCTGTTGTGTATCAAGCCATTCAAATGTATTGACACAGCGCTAGAAGTATTGAGATTTCTGTGAAGCACGACTGCGCGCGCCGCCGGGAGATGATAGAGCATGTCGCAACTCCGAATGGTTTTTCAACACTCTGGCTTTAACTGTTATGCCATATTAGCGCCAAAACGCTATTTATTGTTTGAATTTCGCATTAAAACTTTAAAAAATGTAAAAGCTTAGACATTGTTTAATATCAAAAGCAGGTTTGGCAATTTGGCGTGAGATTAAGTTGGGCAGCGTGAGAGCGTGAGACAGAGCCTGAAAGCGTGAGTGTCACGCCAAATGCGTGAGAGTTGGCAACCCTAGGCAAAAGAGAACTCGATGTGAGCAGGAAACTGACGCGAGTCTATCTATGCATCGAGTGTGTGTGTGTGTGTGTGTGTGTGTGTGTGTGTGTGTGTGTGTGTGTGTGTGTGTGTGTGTCAGTGTCCCTTGAATAGCTGACATGAGACGCATCCACACAGATAGGACACTGACACACACACATACACATACACACACACACAGACAGGACACACACACACACACAGACAGGACACTAACACACACACAGACAGGACACTGGCATACAGCGCGCTCTCTTGTGTCTTGTCGCGCTTGGAAGCATGTACATGAATAGGAGCGTGATCATGTAACGCTAAGCAAAAATGGATATAAAAACGGACGCTGTGTTATTTGCGTTAAATATTTTTAATGCGTTAAGCTTCCGTTTCACGTTGACCGAGTTTGGTGGAGATTGAATAAATCACCTACGAGGAGAACGTAAAAACTCAGACCCTGAATTATACAAATATTCACGTTCAAACAAAAACTTTCTGTGAAAAAAAGACACTTATAAACAGACACTTGTAGAAAATAATGTGAATTTTTTTATTTATAAATTTGAACTATGTCAGTAAATAATGAATTTAAAGACAAATGTGTCAAAAGTGATCTTTGCAAACACAGCACATGACCTTCTGTAAAGCACATGTATAGAAAACACACTCACACTCCTCTGTTTTAAAAAAAGAGTTCTGTCTGAATGAGTACATGAAATCACGGCTGTCAGATGATAAGAATTGTAACTCAAATGTGATTTAGAAAATGAGTTCTGTAGTGATATAGTGTCATAGTTCATGTCCACATTAACCACTACGTTGTAATACCAATAGCCATGTCATCATACACATTTGTGTCCTCATAAATCACATAAGCAAGCACAGAGAGAGAGAGAGAGAGAGAAAGGGAGTTTCAAAAATAATACAACACTGCCCCCTTTTGGTGATAGAGGGGAGGGCACACAAACAGTCAAAAACATTATTAAACTTTGACATGTTGCCATGGCAGCATTATTTGAAATATCAGGAATTCATTCATATGTCTCTATCTGTCATGTTTTCACATTATACTGATGAAGTTTGAAGTCAATCGTGTGAAAATAAGATGGTGATTCAAAGCATTTTTGAAAGTGACACACTTCCTGCTGCCAGTTGGTGGCGCTATAACTTTGACTCACAAAAGTCATATCCATGTGATCGGCCTCTTACAACGAACACACAGCTGAAGTTTCATCCAAATCAGTCAATGTTTGCACAAGTTATTACACACTTCCTGTTTCCCTTTTCTCGCCATAAATTCGTTGCTTCGCCACGGCCAAACCGTTTGAGATATCAAAAATCCGCTCGCAATTTAGCATCCTGGATATGTTCTCCTCATGCTGACCGAGTTTGGCGATGATCGAAACAATGGCCTCGGAGGAGTATATTAAATTCCAGAGCATGGGTTTTCCGAACAACCGATTATAGCTCACTTCCTGTTGGGCTGACGCATAACTATGAGCACGAAAGTTGTTTGGCCCGATGAGGTCTATATGTGTACCGAGTTTCATACATGTACGTGCAAGTGTGTTTGATATATGGACCAAGTTTTCAGACCCCACTTAAGGGGGCGCTGTCGAGCCCCCCTGCCACGCCCGGGTACCAGCTTCAGCCCGGCTCTGATGGCCGCGCATTCCGATGCCTGTGCGAAGTTTCAAGAGTTTTCGAGCATGTTAAGTGCCCCAAAAGTACCCGAGAAGTCGAAAAAAAAAAAAAAAAAAAAAAAAAAAAAAGAATAATCTGAGGAAGAACAATAGGGCTCTGCGCCCTTTCAGGGCTTGGGCCCTAATTAAAGCTGCGAGCAGCGATGACGGGCCCAAGCCGGTGGCACCGCCACGCCGGTGGCATCAGCTTAACTGTGCACGGCAGGCAATAGGCATTTAAAATGGGAAAACATAAAAGGACTATGTCAAAGTCATCTGAATTCACCACATTAACTGCAGCAGTTGGTGCTGCTATGACCACAAACCACAACAGCCACATCTATGAGATCAATTAAATTTATATGAATTTCATGTCAGATTATGTCAAAGGTCAAATTGGAATGAGTTCAGAATACCATTCGAATGCTGATGTTGTTTTATTCTAACACTTCTCTTCATGTGTTTTTGAGCTACCTTAGCTACCGTTTGTGCACCAATCTTATGCACCATAAAACATGCTTTCATTTCAATATGGGTGGTCCAATAAATTCTTTTTAATAAAAAATGTATTAAATGTATTAAGGGTTAAATTATGATCAAAAGAGAAAGTCACACACACACACACACACACAATGATAGAGTGAGAGTGAGGGGGAGGGGAAGGACTGAGAGAAAGGCACACACACAAACTCACAGGGTGAGAGAGAGACCCCCCACACACACACACACACACACACACACACACACACACACAGATAGAGAGGGGGAAGGGGAAAGACAGGCAGATGGCATTCCATAGACTTAATGGTTTGTATACTGTAAAAACTGTACATTCTATCCCCCTACACTACCCCTAAGCCTACATATTGCACACACACACACACACACACACACACACACACACACACACACACACACACACACTACCCCTAAACCTACCATCACAGAAAACATTCTGCATTTTTACATTTTTATTAAAAAATTGTTTAGTATGCTGTTAAAGCTATTTTTATTTACGGGGACACATGAAATGTCTTCATAAACCATGATTATGTTGTAATAAACACCCCTCCAACACACGCATTTCTGAGGCTTTGCCCATTTCCACTGACTGACATCTCTGATGTGTGTGTTGAGTTTCAAGCAATTTCAAGCATGCTAAGAGGAATTATACAAATATTCACGTTCAAACCAAAATATCTGACTTCCTGTTGGTCAGAGCTAATGACTGTAAAGTAAAAAATTAACTAATTAATCACATTTTTTTCTGTAATTAATCACGATTAATCGCAAGTTTTTAATATTTTAAGTTTGTAATATTTTGATATTGTAATAATTTCAGTTACTCTCCAAATTAATTTCGAAACAATTTAAAGACAGCATATTGTAAATATGTGTTGTATTGTCATTTTTTATGAATGAAGGCCAGTATCACTGATACTAAATTCTCTATGAAAAATTAATGACGTTACATTACAGTATAACTGAAAGCTCCCAATTTCAACATTTATTAGTCTTTAAAAAACAACTTTTAATTTAAGTGAACTTAAAACAATCTTTACATAAACCCAAAATAATAAATGTTATATTTACCCATGGCCTTCCCTGTTATACAGAAATGTAATAGTTATCAAACCTTCCTTAACTGCATAAATAATAAATGAAATATAGATGAATCATCATTAAAGCTACAATTTTCTCTGTTCCCGTTGTTCTTTGATGAACATTAATGACAGGCATCATCAGTGCTCCTGTCACTTTAAGAACAACCGCGGATCTCACGCGCGGTCCCGCGCATCTCATTTCCTCACAACTCTTTAAAGTTCATTTAAGACGTTATTTAACTAATTTAAGACTCTAATATGAGAATACTCAAAATCCTCTGTGTTATTGTTTGTTCAACAGCAAAAGAGAACTCGATGTGAGCAGGAAACTGACGCGAGTCTATCTATGCGTCGAGTGTGTGTGTGTTTGTGTGTGTGTGTGTGTGTGTGTGTGTCAGTGTCCCTTGATTAGCTGACATGAGACGCATCCACACAGACAGGACACTGACACACACACACACACACACACACACACACACACACACACACACACACACACACAGACAGGACACACACACACACACACACACACACACACACACACACAGACAGGACACTGACACACACACACACACACACACACACACACACACACACACACAGACAGGACACTGGCATACAGCGCGCTCTCTTGTGTCTTGTCGCGCTTGGAAGCATTTACATGAATAGGAGCGTGATCATGTAACGCTAAGCAAAAATGGATATAAAAACGGACGCTGTGTTATTTGCGTTAAATATTTTTAATGCGTTAAGCTTCCGTTTCACGTTGACCGAGTTTGGTGGAGATTGAATAAATCACCTACGAGGAGAACGTAAAAACTCAGACCCTTAATTATACAAATATTCACGTTTAAACAAAAACTTTCTGTGAAAAAAGACACTTATAAACAGACACTTGTAGAAAATAATGTGAATTTTTTTTTTAAATAAATTTGAACTATGTCAGTATGAATTTAAAGACAAATGTGTCAAAAGTGATCTTTGCAAACACAGCACATGACCTTCTGTAAAGCACATGTATAGAAAACACACTCACACTCCTCTGTTTTAAAAAAAGAGTTCTGTCTGAATGAGTACATGAAATCACGGCTGTCAGGTGAAAAGAATTGTAACTCAAATGTCATTTAGAAAATGAGTCCTGTACTGATATAGTGTCATAGTTCATGTCCACATTAACCACTACGTTGTAATACAATACCCATGTCATCATACACATTTGTGTCCTCATAAATCACATAAGCAAGCACAGAGAGAGAGAGAGAGAGAAAGGGAGTTTCAAAAATAATACAACACTGCCCCCTTTTGGTGATTGAGGGGAGGGCACACAAACAGCCAAAAACATTATTAAACTTTGACATGTTGCCATGGCAGCATTATTTGAAATATCAGGAATTCATTCATATGTCTCTATCTGTCATGTTTTCACATTATACTGATGAAGTTTGAAGTCAATCTGGTGAAAATAAGATGGTGATTCAAAGCATTTTTGAAAGTGACACACTTCCTGCTGCCAGTTGGTGGCACTATAACTTTGACTCACAAAAGTCATATCCATGTGATCGGCCTCTTACAACAAACACACAGCTGAAGTTTCATCCAAATCAGTCAATGTTTGCACAAGTTATTACACACTTCCTGTTTACCTTTTCTCGCCATAAATTCGTTGCTTCGCCACGGCCAAACCGTATAAGATATCAAAAATCCTTTCGCAATTTAGCATTCTCTGTGTCTTGACTTCATGCTGACCGAGTTTGGCACTGATTGAAACAATGGCCTCGGAGGAGTATATTAAATTCCAGAGCATGTGTTTTCAGAACAACCCATATTAGCTCACTTCCTGTTGGGCTGACACGTAACTTAGAGCACGAAAGTTGTTTGGCCCAATGAGGTCTATATGTGTACCGAGTTTCATACATGTACGTGCAAGTGTGTTTGATATATAGACCAAGTTTTCAGACACCACTTTAGGGGGCGCTGTCGAGCCCCCCTGCCACGCCCGGGTACCAGCTTCAGCCCGGCTCTGATGGCCGCGCATTCCGATGTGTGTGCAAAGTTTCAAGAGTTTTTGAGCATGGTAAGGGCCCCAAAAGTGCCCGAGAAGTCGATAAAATAATAATAATAATAATAATTAAAGCTGCGAGCAGCGATGACGGGCCCAAGCCGGTGACACCGCCACCCCGGTGGCATCAGTTTAACTGTGCACGGCAGGCAATAGGCATTTAAAATGGGAAAACATAAAAGGACTATGTCAAAGTCATCTGAATTCACCACATTAACTGCAGCAGTTGGTGCTGCTATGACCACAACAGCCACATCTATGAGATCAATTAAATTTATATGAATTTCATGTCAGATTATGTCAAAGATCAAATTGGAATGAGTTCAGAATACCATTCGAATGCTGATGTTGTTTTATTCTAACACTTCTCTTCATGTGTTTTTGAGCTACCTTAGCTACCGTTTGTGCACCAATCTTATGCACCATAAAACATGCTTTCATTTCAATATGGGTGGTCCAATACATTTTTTTTAATAAAAAATGTATAAATGGAGCCAAATCACAGAAACTGCAAAGATGATTTTAATATCAGTGTCAGGTAAGAGTAAGATGCTTGTCTACATTTTATGGAAGTTTATTATAAATAGCCACTTTTATAAAATCATGTGAAATTTATGTTTTAATACATTTATATTATATCAGTAAATAATTAATTTAAAGACATATGCATCATACGTGATCTTGGCAAACACATCACATGACGTTTATATTTCAAGTGATAGTTATTTGTGATAGCCTATATGAAAGTGTTAAATTATGATCAAGAGAGAAAGTCACACACACACACACACACACACACACACACACACACACACACACACACACACACACACACACACACACACACACACACACACAATGATAGAGTGAGAGTGAGGGGGAGGGGAAGGACTGAGAGAAAGGCACACACACAAACTCACAGGGTGAGAGAGAGACCCCCCCCCCCCCACACACACACACACACAGATAGAGAGGGGGAAGGGGAAAGACAGGCAGATGGCATTCCATAGACTTAATGGTTTGTATACTGTACAAACTGTACATTCTATCCCCCTACACTACCCCTAAGCCTACATATCGCACACACACACACACACACCATAGCTGTCAACCCTCCCGTTTTTTCCGGGTTTCTCACGTATTTTAGCTCTTTTCCCGCTGTCTTCCCGTTTTAGTATTTTCCCGTAAAATATCCCGTATTTTTACGTTCTGATTGTGTTTACTCAGAACACGCAACTATCTGGTTTAGTGCCAGAAGACGCGAATGAGAAGTCGCGCGCACTGTGAGAAAATTTTCCATGCACTCATCCGAGAGCGCGCACACGTCTCTCAGCGCGCAAATATTGAGTTCTCTTTCAAGTCTTGCTCTTTCTTGAACGGACAAACTCATGCAAAAAGTATGTCAACATATTGATGAGTATTCTAGCAGACATAGTCTGTATATGGCTTAAGTAAGCTTTATACAGTCCAGAAAAGACGACGCATATCCGAGGTCTTAAAGGGGCAAAAGCCTTTACTGCTGTCTGTTTAATGTCAAACAAAAGACAAGGGCATCACTCACTGCTCTTGATTGAATAACTTTTGTAAGTTTAATAGGATTAATCTTTAATTTATACAGTCATATATGCAATGTTATTTTACATTTGATCAATTTCTGTACCTGAAAACTAATGTTAGACGTACCTGAAAAACCTGAAAAGCATAGTTTATTTTATTATTATCTTTGCTCAATAGTATTTATTTGTGCTGCTGCTTGTATTTAAATGATTTGTTCTTATTATTTTCTTTTTTTTTATTTGACAGTAGTCCTTTTTTCCCTGAACATAACAAATACTGAACCGTACCGAAACGGTGAACCTTAAACCGTAATACAAACCGAACCGTGAGCAATCTGTACCGTTACACCCCTAGCGTAAAGTATGATAAAATGACTGAAAAAAGGTTGGGTGTTGGGTGTCCATTTGTGTCCTGATATTTCACAAAAACATGCCCACACACACACACACACACACACACACAGAGAGAGAGAGAGAGAGAGAGAGAGAGAGAGAGAGAGAGAGAGAGAGAGAGAGAGAGAGAGAACAAGTTTTTTTTTTTATCCTGCTTCAAAACTAACACAATGCTGCCATCTTGTGTTCATTGAGGGAAGGGCAGCACACACGGGCACAATACATTATACAAAGAAATATTTATAAAATATATATATATTCATCTGAAAAATAGTACAGTCATTTTAAATTAATCTAAGTTCAATTACCAAACATACAATCTTAATTTAATTTAAATCAAAATATTATTTTACAAGATATGAGACAATTACTGTTCCCCTTTTTTTGTCCTTATTTAATCCCTCGCCATGGCAACACCGTTTGAGATATCCAATATTCGTTTGCATTTAAGCATCTTCCGTATCTTTGTTTCATGTTGACCGAGTTTGGTGGAGATTGAATAAATCGCCTACGAGGAGAACGTAAAAACTCAGACCCTGAATTACATAAATATTCACCTTCAAACCAAAATATCTGACTTCCTGTTGGTCGGAGCTAATGACTGTAAATTAGAAAGTTGTCCGGCTCGAAGAGAACAATATATGTACCGAGTTTGGTGACTCAAGATAAAACTAACCCCCCCACTTTTGTCAAAAGGTGGCGCTAGAGAGCCCCTCATCCCCGCCCGTTTCTGAGGCTTTGTCCATGTGTACTGACTGACATCTCTGATGTGTGTGTTGAGTTTCAAGCAGTTTCAAGCAATTTCAAGCATGCTAAGAGCCTCAGAACAACACTGCTACCTTTTAGTGAGGGGAGGGCAGACAGAGAATAAATATTCAGAAGAAATATATTAAATAAAATAAATATATTGATCTGAAAAATAGTATGATTATTTTAAAGCTATTTGGTTACATTTTAATAAAACATTGTTTTAGTATGTTTTTAAACACACACACATACACGTTGTAATACCAGTGTAATACCCATGTCATTATACAAATTTGTGTCCTCATAAATCACAAACAAGAGAGAGAGAGAGAGAGAGAGAGAGAAACAAGTTTTTTTTTTATCCTGCTTCAAAACTAATACAATGCTGCCATCTTGTGTTCATTGAGGGGAGAGCAGCAGACACAGAGAATTTCTGTTCCCCTTTTTTGTCCTTATTTAATCCCTTGCCATGGAAACACCGTTTGAGATATCCAATATCCGTTCACATTTTAGCATCTTCAGTATCTTTGTTTCATGTTGACCGAGTTTGGTGGAGATTGAATAAAACGCCTACGAGGAGAACGTAAAAACTCAGACCCCGATTTAACCAAAAATTTACCTTCAAACCAAAATATCTGACTTCCTGTTGGTCGGAGCTAATGACTGTAAATTAGAAAGTTGTCCGGCTCGATGAGGTCAATATATATACTGAGTTTGGTGATTGTAGATGAAACGAAGCCCTTCACTTTTGTCAAAAGGTGGCGCTAGAGAGCCCCTCATCCCCGCCCGTTTCTGAGGCTTTGCCCATGTGTACTGACTGACATCTCTGATGTGTGTGTTGAGTTTCAAGCAGTTTCAAGCAATTTCAAGCATGCTAAGAGCCTCAGAACAGCCAAAAGATTATTAAACTTTGACACGTTGCCATGGCAACAGTATTTGAAATTTCAGGAATCCATTTCATACGTCTCTATCTGTCATGTTTTCACATTATACTGATGAAGTTTGAAATAAATCTGGTGAAAATAAGATGGTGATTCAAAGCATTTTTGAAAGTGACACACTTCCTGCTGCCAGTTGGTGGCGCTATAACTTTGACTCACAAAAGTCATATCCATGTGATCGGCTTCTTATAACAAACACACAGCTGAAGTTTCATCCAAACCAGTCAATGTTTGCACAAGTTAAAACACACTTCCTGTTTCCCTTTTCTCGCCATAAATTCGTTGCATCGCCACGGCCAGACTTTTCGAGATATCAAAAATCCGCTCGCAATTTAGCATCCTGAATATGTTCACGTAATGCTGACCGAGTTTGGCAATGATCGAAACAATGGCCTCGGAGGAGTATATTAAATTCCAGAGCATGCGTTTTCCGAACAACCCATAATAGCTCACTTCCTGTTGGGCTGACACATAACTATGAGCACGAAAGTTGTTCGGCCCGATGAGATCTAAATGTGTACCAAGTTTCATACATGTACGTGCAAGTGTGTTTGATATATGGACCATGTTTTCAGACCCCACTTTAGGGGGCGCTGTCGAGCCCCCCTGCCACGCCCGGGTACCAGCTTCCGCCCGGCTCTGATGGCCGCGCATTCCGACGCCTGTGCGAAGTTTTAAGAGTTTTCGAGCATGTTAAGTGCCCCAAAAGTACCCGAGAAGTCGAAAAAAAAAAAAAAAAACAAAAAAAAAAAAACAAAGAATAATCTGAGGAAGAACAATAGGGCTCTGCGCCCTTTCAGGGCTTGGGCCCTAATAATAATAAGAAACAGAGGAAGAACAATAGGGCTCTGCGCCCTTTCAGGGCTTGGGCCCTAATAAGAAACAGAGGAAGAACAATAGGGCTCTGCGCCCTTTCAGGGCTTGGGCCCTAATTAAAGCTGCTAGCAGCGATGAAAGGGCCCTCGCACATGCACCGCCACCCGATGGCCTCAGGAAAACAGTGAATAGTGGGCGACATGCATTTAAGCGGGTCAATATAGGAGAAATATGGCAAACTCACTTCAATGTGCCACACTTCCTTCTGCCTGCAGGTCGCGCTTCGACTATAACTGAATATTGCCATGTAGTCTTCAGGTCAGGACTATTATCAAACGTGAAGTTTGAGGCAGATCGGACATTGTATACCTGAGTTACAACAACTTCCTGTTTAATGGCGTAAATCACATACAGTAGCACGTATCCACGTGTTGCAAGATTTATTGTGTTTCTAGCATTTTTGGGATTTCATGGCATATTTAAAAGTGTTTCTGGGAGTGAAATATAGTATAAAGCATGCCATTTCCTGTTGCCAGCAGGTGGCGCTATGACTAACTGAATATTGTCATGTTGATGTGTTTATTTCAAGTGATAGTTATTTGTGAAAGCCTAAGAGAGAGTGGCAGAAAGAAAGACATGGAATGTTTTTTATATCCTGTTTCAAAACTAACACAATGCTGCCATCTTTTGTTCATTGAGAGAAGGGCAGCACACACAGGCACAATAGATTATTCAAAGAAATATTTATAATATATATATTAGTGCTGGGCATCGTTAACAAAAAAATTAACTAATTAATCACATTTTTTTCTGTAATTAATCGCGATTAATCGCAAGTTTTTAATATTTTACGTTTTTAATATTTTGATATTGTAATAATTTCAGTTACTCTCCAAATTAATTTAGAAACAATTTAAAGACAGCATATTGTAAATATGTGTTGTGTTGTCATTTTTTATGAATGAAGGCCAGTATCACTGATACTAAAGTCTCTATGAAACATTAATGACGTTACATTACAGTATAACTGAAAGCTCCCAATTTCAACATTTATTAGGCTTTAAAAAACAACTTTTAATTTAAGTGAACTTAAAACAATCTTTACATAAACCCAAAATAATAAATGTTATATTTACCCATGGCCTTACCTGTTATACAGAAATGTAATAGTTATCAAACCTTCCTTAACTGCATAAATAATAAATCAAATATAGATGAATCATCATTAAAGCTACAATTTTCTCTGTTCCCGTTGTTCTTTGATGAACATTAATGACAGGCATCATCAGTGCTACTGTCACTTTAAGAACAGCCGCGGGTCTCACGCGCTGTCCCGCGCATCTCATTTCCTCACAACTCTTTAAAGTTAATTTAAGACGTTATTTAACTAATTTAAGACTCTAATATGAGAATACTCAAAATCCTCTGTGTTATTGGTTGTTCAAGAGCAAAAGAGAACTCGATGTGAGCAGGAAACTAACGCGTGTCTATCTATGCGTCGAGTGTGTGTGTGTGTGTGTGTGTGTGTGTGTGTGTGTCAGACACACAGACAGGACACTGACACACACACAGACAGGACACTGGCACACACAGACAGGACACTGACACACAGAATACTCAAAATCCTCTGTGTTATTGGTTGTTCAAGAGCAAAAGAGAACTCGATGTGAGCAGGAAACTAACGCGTGTCTATCTATGCGTCGAGTGTGTGTGTGTGTGTGTGTGTGTGTGTGTGTGTGTCAGACACACAGACAGGACACTGACACACACACAGACAGGACACTGGCACACACAGACAGGACACTGACACACACACACACACACACACACACACACACACACACACACACACACACACACACAGACAGGACATTGGCATACAGCGCGCTCTCTTGTGTCTTGTCGCGCTTGGAAGCATTTACATGAATAGGAGCGTGATCATGTAACGCTAAGCAAAAATGGATATAAAAACGGACTGTGTTATTTGCGTTAAATATTTTTAATGCGTTAAGCTTCCGTTTCACGTTGACCAAGTTTGGTGGAGATTGAATAAATCGCCTACGAGGAGAACGTAAAAACTCAGACCCTGAATTATAAAAATATTCACGTTCAAACAAAAACTTTCTGTGAAAAAAAGACACTTATAAACAGACACTTGTAGAAAACAATGTGAATTTTGTTTTAAAATAAATTTGAACTATGCCAGTAAATAATGAATTTAAAGACAAATGTGTCAAAAGTGATCTTTGCAAACACAGCACATGACCTTAAAGCACATGTATAGAAAACACACTCACACTCCTCTGTTTTAAAAAAGAGTTCTGTCTGAATGAGTACATGGAATCACGGCTGTCAGGTGATAAGATAATTAGTCCAGAGATGTTTTTTCAAGAATTACTTTTTGTAATTGCAATTTTTTTTAACTATCCACTCACCTAATTTAATATATATTTTTGTTATAGCTTATGATTATATATTTTTATTTTATTGCTCAACAGTAGTTCTCATCGCCGATGAGGTCTTTAAATATTTTGAGAAGGTCTTAAAAAAGTCTTAAAAAGGTATTAAAATTTACTTCAGGATTCCTGCATATACCCTGCATATGCATCATACGTGATCTTGGCACACACAGCACATGACGTTTTTATTTAAAATTAGAAAGTTTTAAATTAGTTAAATTAGATTAGTTAAATTAGAAAGTTGTCCGGCTCGAAGAGATCAATATATGTACGGGGACACATGAAATGTCTACAAATGTATGTCCTCAGAAATCACAGACACACACACACACACACACACACACACACACACATGTTTGGTTTTCATCTTTTATGGGGACTTTCCATAGGCGTAATGGTTTTTATACCGTACATACCATATATTATATCCCCCTACACTGCCCCTGCCCCTAAACCTAACCCTCACAGGAGACATTCTGCAATTTTACATTTTCAAAAAACATCACTTAGTCTGATTTATAAGATGTTTTCCTCATGGGGACCTAAAAATGTCCCCACAAGGATGAGGATTTCGGATATTGCTATCTTTGTGGGGACATTTTGTCCCCATAACGTGATGATTACCAGTCCACACATACACACACACACACACACACACACACACACACACACACACACACACACACACACACACACACACACACACACACACACACACACACACACACACACACACACACACACACACACACACACACACACACACACACACACACACACACACAGAGAGAGAGAGAAACAAGTTTTTTTTTTATCCTGCTTCAAAACTAACACAATGCTGCCATCTTGTGTTCATTGAGGGAAGGGCAGCACACACGGGCACAATACATTATACAAATAAATATTTATAAAATATATATATATTCATCTGAAAAATAGTACAGTCATTTTAAATTAATCTAAGTTCAATTACCAAACATACAATCTTAATTTAATTTAAATCAAAATATTATTTTACAAGATATGAGACAATTTCTGTTCCCCTTTTTTTGTCCTTATTTAATCCCTCGCCATGGCAACACCGTTTGAGATATCCAATATTCGTTCGCATTTTAGCATCTTCCGTATCTTTGTTTCATGTTGACCGAGTTTGGTGGATATTGAATAAATCGCCTACGAGGAGAACGTAAAAACTCAGACCCTGAATTACATAAATATTCACCTTCAAACCAAAATATCTGACTTCCTGTTGGTCGGAGCTAATGACTGTAAATTAGAAAGTTGTCCGGCTCGAAGAGAACAATATATGTACCGAGTTTGGTGACTGAAGATAAAACTAACCCCCCCACTTTTGTCAAAAGGTGGCGCTAGAGAGCCCCTCATCCCCGCCCGTTTCTGAGGCTTTGTCCATGTGTACTGACTGACATCTCTGATGTGTGTGTTGAGTTTCAAGCAGTTTCAAGCAATTTCAAGCATGCTAAGAGCCTCAGAACAGCCAAAAGATTATTAAACTTTGACACGTTGCCATGGCAACAGTATTTGAAATTTCAGGAATCCATTTCATACATCTCTATCTGTCATGTTTTCACATTATACTGATGAAGTTTGAAATAAATCTGGTGAAAATAAGATGGTGATTCAAAGCATTTTTGAAAGTGACACACTTCCTGCTGCCAGTTGGTGGCGCTATAACTTTGACTCACAAAAGTCATATCCATGTGATCGGCCTCTTACAACGAACACACAGCTGAAGTTTCATCCAAACCAGTCAATGTTTGCACAAGTTATAACACACTTCCTGTTTCCCTTTTCTCGCCATAAATTCGTTGCTTCGCCACGGCCAAACCATTTGAGATATCAAAAATCCGCTCGCAATTTAGCATCCTGGATATGTTCTCTTCATGCTGACCGAGTTTGGCAATGATCGAAACAATGGCCTCGGAGGAGTATATTAAATTCCAGAGCATGCGTTTTCCGAACAACCCATAATAGCTCACTTCCTGTAGGGCTGACGCATAACTTAGAGCACGAAAGTTGTTTGGCCCGATGAGGTCTATATGTGTACCGAGTTTCATACATGTACGTGCAAGTGTGTTTGATATATGGACCAAGTTTTCAGACCCCACTTTAGGGGGCGCTGTCGAGCCCCCCTGCCACGCCCGGGTACCAGCTTCAGCCCGGCTCTGATGGCCGCGCATTCCGACGCCCGTGCGAAGTTTCAAGAGTTTTCGAGCATGTTAAGTGCCCCAAAAGTACCCGAGAAGTCAAAAAAAAAAAAAAAAAAAAAAAAAAAAAAAAAGAATTAAAGCTGCGAGCAGCGATGACGGGCCCAAGCCGGTGGCACCGCCACGCCGGTGGCATCAGCTTAACTGTGCACAGCAGGCAATAGGCATTTAAAATTGGAAAAACTAAAAGGACTATGTCAAAGTCATCTGAATTCACCACATTAACTGCAGCAGTTGGTGCTGCTATGACAACGAACCACAACAGCCACATCTATGAGATCAATTAAATTTAAATTAATTTCATGTCAGATGATGTCAAAGGTCAAATTGGAATGAGTTCAGAATACCATTCAAATGCTGATGTTGTATTATCCTAACATTTCTCTTCATGTGTTTTTGACCTACCTTAGCTACCGTTTGTGCACCAATCTTATGCACCGTAAAGCGTGCTTTCATTTCAATATGGGTGGTCCAATAAATTTTTTTTTATAAAAAAATTTATAAATTGAGCCAAATCACAGTAAAATGCAAAGATGATTTTAATATCAGTGTCAGGTAAGAGTAAGATACGTGTCTACATTTTATGGAAGTTTATTATAAACAGCCACTTTTAGAAAACCATGTGAAATTTACTTTTAATACATTTAAATTATATCAGTAAATTATTCATTAAAAGACATCTGCATCATATGTGATCTTGGCAAACACAGCACATGACGTTTTTATTTCAAGTGATAGTTATTTGTGAAAGCCTAAGAGAGAGTGGCAGAAAGAAAGACATGGAATGTTTTTTATATCCTGTTTCAAAACTAACACAATGCTGCCATCTTTTGTTCATTGAGAGAAGGGCAGCACACACAGGCACAATAGATTATTCAAAGAAATATTTATAATATATATATTAGTGCTGGGCATCGTTAACAAAAAAATTAACTAATTAATCACATTTTTTTCTGTAATTAATCGCGATTAATCGCAAGTTTGTAATATTTTAAGTTTTTAATATTTTGATATTGTAATAATTTCAGTTACTCTCCAAATTAATTTAGAAACAATTTAAAGACAGCATATTGTAAATATGTGTTGTGTTGTCATTTTTTATGAATGAAGGCCAGTATCACTGATACTAAAGTCTCTATGAAACATTAATGACGTTACATTACAGTATAACTGAAAGCTCCCAATTTCAACATTTATTAGGCTTTAAAAAACAACTTTTAATTTAAGTGAACTTAAAACAATCTTCACATAAACCCAAAATAATAAATGTTATATTTACCCATGGCCTTACCTGTTATACAGAAATGTAATAGTTATCAAACCTTCCTTAACTGCATAAATAATAAATCAAATATAGATGAATCATCATTAAAGCTACAATTTTCTCTGTTCCCGTTGTTCTTTGATGAACATTAATGACAGGCATCATCAGTGCTCCTGTCACTTTAAGAACAGCCGCGGGTCTCACGCGCTGTCCCGCGCATCTCATTTCCTCACAACTCTTTAAAGTTAATTTAAGACGTTATTTAACTAATTTAAGACTCTAATATGAGAATACTCAAAATCCTCTGTGTTATTGGTTGTTCAAGAGCAAAAGAGAACTCGATGTGAGCAGGAAACTAACGCGTGTCTATCTATGCGTCGAGTGTGTGTGTGTGTGTGTGTCAGTGTCCCTTGATTAGCTGACATGAGACGCATCCACACACACACACACACACACACACACACACACACACACACAGACACAGACAGGACACTGACACACACACAGACAGGACACTGGCACACACACACACACACACACACACAGGACACTGACACACACACACACACACACACACACACACAGGACATTGGCATACAGCGCGCTCTCTTGTGTCTTGTCGCGCTTGGAAGCATTTACATGAATAGGAGCGTGATCATGTAACGCTAAGCAAAAATGGATATAAAAACGGACGCTGCGTTATTTGCGTTAAATATTTTTAATGCGTTAAGCTTCCGTTTCACGTTGACCGAGTTTGGTGGAGATTGAATAAATCGCCTACGAGGAGAACGTAAAAACTCAGACCCTGAATTATACAAATATTCACGTTCAAACAAAAACTTTCTGTGAAAAAAAGACACTTATAAACAGACACTTGTAGAAAACAATGTGAATTTTGTTTTAAAATAAATTTGAACTATGCCAGTAAATAATGAATTTAAAGACAAATGTGTCAAAAGTGATCTTTGCAAACACAGCACATGACCTTAAAGCACATGTATAGAAAACACACTCACACTCCTCTGTTTTAAAAAAAGAGTTCTGTCTGAATGGGTACATGGAATCACGGCTGTCAGGTGATAAGATAATTAGTCCAGAGATGTTTTTTCAAGAATTACTTTTTGTAATTGCAATTTTTTTTAACTATCCACTCACCTAATTTAATATATATTTTTGTTATAGCTTATGATTATATATTTTTATTTTATTGCTCAACAGTAGTTCTCATCGCCGATGAGGTCTTTAAATATTTTGAGAAGGTCTTAAAAAAGTCTTAAAAAGGTATTAAAATTTACTTCAGGATTCCTGCATATACCCTGCCTATGCATCATACGTGATCTTGGCAAACACAGCACATGACGTTTTTATTTAAAATTAGAAAGTTTTAAATTAGTTAAATTAGATTAGTTAAATTAGAAAGTTGTCCGGCTCGAAGAGAACAATATATGTACGGGGACACATGAAATGTCTACAAATGTATGTCCTCAGAAATCACAGAAGCACACACACACACACACACACACACACACACAGAGAGAGAGAGAGAGAGAGAGAGAGAGAAACAAGTTTTTTTTTTATCCTGCTTCAAAACTAACACAATGCTGCCATCTTGTGTTCATTGAGGGAAGGGCAGCACACACGGGCACAATACATTATACAAATAAATATTTATAAAATATATATATATTCATCTGAAAAATAGTACAGTCATTTTAAATTAATCTAAGTTCAATTACCAAACATACAATCTTAATTTAATTTAAATCAAAATATTATTTTACAAGATATGAGACAATTTCTGTTCCCCTTTTTTTGTCCTTATTTAATCCCTCGCCATGGCAACACCGTTTGAGATATCCAATATTCGTTCGCATTTTAGCATCTTCCGTATCTTTGTTTCATGTTGACCGAGTTTGGTGGAGATTGAATAAATCGCCTACGAGGAGAACGTAAAAACTCAGACCCTGAATTACATAAATATTCACCTTCAAACCAAAATATCTGACTTCCTGTTGGTCGGAGCTAATGACTGTAAATTAGAAAGTTGTCCGGCTCGAAGAGAACAATATATGTACCGAGTTTGGTGACTGAAGATAAAACTAACCCCCCCACTTTTGTCAAAAGGTGGCGCTAGAGAGCCCCTCATCCCCGCCCGTTTCTGAGGCTTTGTCCATGTGTACTGACTGACATCTCTGATGTGTGTGTTGAGTTTCAAGCAGTTTCAAGCAATTTCAAGCATGCTAAGAGCCTCAGAACAACACTGCTACCTTTTAGTGAGGGGAGGGCAGACAGAGAATAAATATTCAGAAGAAATATATTAAATAAAATAAATATATTGATCTGAAAAATAGTATGATTATTTTAAAGCTATTTGGTTACATTTTAATAAAACATTGTTTTAGTATGTTTTTAAACACACACACATACACGTTGTAATACCAGTGTAATACCCATGTCATTATACAAATTTGTGTCCTCATAAATCACAAACAAGAGAGAGAGAGAGAGAGAGAGAGAGAGAGAGAAACAAGTTTTTTTTTTTATCCTGCTTCAAAACTAATACAATGCTGCCATCTTGTGTTCATTGAGGGGAGAGCAGCAGACACAGAGAATTTCTGTTCCCCTTTTTTGTCCTTATTTAATCCCTTGCCATGGAAACACCGTTTGAGATATCCAATATCCGTTCACATTTTAGCATCTTCAGTATCTTTGTTTCATGTTGACCGAGTTTGGTGGAGATTGAATAAATCGCCTACGAGGAGAACGTAAAAACTCAGACCCCGATTTAACCAAAAATTTACCTTCAAACCAAAATATCTGACTTCCTGTTGGTCGGAGCTAATGACTGTAAATTAGAAAGTTGTCCGGCTCGATGATGTCAATATATATACTGAGTTTGGTGATTGTAGATGAAACGAAGCCCTTCACTTTTGTCAAAAGGTGGCGCTAGAGAGCCCCTCATCCCCGCCCGTTTCTGAGGCTTTGCCCATGTGTACTGACTGACATCTCTGATGTGTGTGTTGAGTTTCAAGCAGTTTCAAGCAATTTCAAGCATGCTAAGAGCCTCAGAACAGCCAAAAGATTATTAAACTTTGACACGTTGCCATGGCAACAGTATTTGAAATTTCAGGAATCCATTTCATACGTCTCTATCTGTCATGTTTTCACATTATACTGATGAAGTTTGAAATAAATCTGGTGAAAATAAGATGGTGATTCAAAGCATTTTTGAAAGTGACACACTTCCTGCTGCCAGTTGGTGGCGCTATAACTTTGACTCACAAAAGTCATATCCATGTGATCGGCCTCTTACAACGAACACACAGCTGAAGTTTCATCCAAATCAGTCAATGTTTGCTGACGTTATAACACACTTCCTGTTTCCCTTTTCTCGCCATAAATTCGTTGCTTCGCCACGGCCAAACCATTTGAGATATCAAAAATCCGCTCGCAATTTAGCATCCTGGATATGTTCTCTTCATGCTGACCGAGTTTGGCGATGATCGAAACAATGGCCTCGGAGGAGTATATTAAATTCCAGAGCATGGGTTTTCCGAACAACCGATTATAGCTCACTTCCTGTTGGGCTGACACATAACTATGAGCACGAAAGTTGTTCGGCCCGATGAGATCTATATGTGTACCGAGTTTCATACATGTACGTGCAAGTGTGTTTGATATATGGACCAAGTTTTCAGACCCCACTTAAGGGGGCGCTGTCGAGCCCCCCTGCCACGCCCGGGTACCAGCTTCAGCCCGGCTCTGATGGCCGCGCATTCCGACGCCTGTGCGAAGTTTCAAGAGTTTTCGAGCATGTTAAGTGCCCCAAAAGTACCCGAGAAGTCGAAAAAAAAAAAAAACAAAAAAAAAAAACAAAGAATAATCTGAGGAAGAACAATAGGGCTCTGCGCCCTTTCAGGGCTTGGGCCCTAATTAAAGCTGCGAGCAGCGATGACGGGCCCAAGCCGGTGGCACCGCCACCCCGGTGGCATCAGTTTAACTGTGCACGGCAGGCAATAGGCATTTAAAATGGGAAAACATAAAAGGACTATGTCAAAGTCATCTGAATTCACCACATTAACTGCAGCAGTTGGTGCTGCTATGACCACACAAACCACAACAGCCACATCTATGAGATCAATTAAATTTATATGAATTTCATGTCAGATTATGTCAAAGGTCAAATTGGAATGAGTTCAGAATACCATTCGAATGCTGATGTTGTTTTATTCTAACACTTCTCTTCATGTGTTTTTGAGCTACCTTAGCTACCGTTTGTGCACCAATCTTATGCACCATAAAACATGCTTTCATTTCAATATGGGTGGTCCAATAAAATTTTTTTAATAAAAAATGTATAAATGGAGCCAAATCACAGAAACTGCAAAGATGATTTTAATATCAGTGTCAGGTAAGAGTAAGATGCGTGTCTACATTTTATGGAAGTTTATTATAAATAGCCACTTTTATAAAATCATGTGAAATTTATGTTTTAATACATTTATATTATATCAGTAAATAATTAATTTAAAGACATGTGCATCATACGTGATCTTGGCAAACACATCACATGACGTTTTTATTTTAAGTGATAGTTATTTGTGATAGCCTATATGAAAGGGTTAAATTATGATCAAAAGAGAAAGGCACACACACACACACAATGATAGAGTGAGAGTGAGGGGGAGGGGAAGGACTGAGAGAAAGGCACACACACAAACTCACAGGGTGAGAGAGAGACCCCCCACACACACACACACACAGATAGAGAGGGGGAAGGGGAAAGACAGGCAGATGGCATTCCATAGACTTAATGGTTTGTATACTGTAAAAACTGTACATTCTATCCCCCTACACTACCCCTAAGCCTACATATCGCACACACACACACACACACACACACACACACACACACACACACACACACACACACACACACACACACACACACACACACACACACACACACACACACACACACACACACACACACACACACACACACTACCCCTAAACCTACCATCACAGAAAACATTCTGCATTTTTACATTTTTTATTAAAAAATAGTTTAGTATGCTGTTAAAGCTATTTTTATTTACGGGGACACATGAAATGTCTTCATAAACCATGATTATGTTGTAATAAACTCCCCTCCAACACACGCATTTCTGAGGCTTTGCCCATTTCCACTGACTGACATCTCTGATGTGTGTGTTGAGTTTCAAGCAATTTCAAGCATGCTAAGAGGAATTATACAAATATTCACGTTCAAACCAAAATATCTGACTTCCTGTTGGTCAGAGCTAATGACTGTAAAGTAAAAAATTAACTAATTAATCACATTTTTTTCTGTAATTAATCACGATTAATCGCAAGTTTTTAATATTTTAAGTTTGTAATATTTTGATATTGTAATAATTTCAGTTACTCTCCAAATTAATTTAGAAACAATTTAAAGACAGCATATTGTAAATATGTGTTGTATTGTCATTTTTTATGAATGAAGGCCAGTATCACTGATACTAAATTCTCTATGAAACATTAATGACGTTACATTACAGTATAACTGAAAGCTCCCAATTTCAACATTTATTAGTCTTTAAAAAACAACTTTTAATTTAAGTGAACTTAAAAAAATCTTTACATAAACCCAAAATAATAAATGTTATATTTACCCATGGCCTTCCCTGTTATACAGAAATGTAATAGTTATCAAACCTTCCTTAACTGCATAAATAATAAATGAAATATAGATGAATCATCATTTAAGCTACAATTTTCTCTGTTCCCGTTGTTCTTTGATGAACATTAATGACAGGCATCATCAGTGCTCCTGTCACTTTAAGAACAACCGCGGATCTCACGCGCGGTCCCGCGCATCTCATTTCCTCACAACTCTTTAAAGTTCATTTAAGACGTTATTTAACTAATTTAAGACTCTAATATGAGAATACTCAAAATCCTCTGTGTTATTGTTTGTTCAACAGCAAAAGAGAACTCGATGTGAGCAGGAAACTGACGCGAGTCTATCTATGCGTCGAGTGTGTGTGTGTTTGTGTGTGTGTGTCAGTGTCCCTTGATTAGCTGACATGAGACGCATCCACACAGACAGGACACTGACACACACACACACACACACACATGTTTGTTTTTGTGAAATGTGAGGACATTCCATAGGCGTAATGGTTTTTATACCGTACAAACCGTATTTTCTATCCCCTTACACTGCCCCTGCCCCTAAACCTAGCCCTCACAGGAGACTGTGCAGTTTACTTTCTGTGAAAAAAACCTTGTTCTGTATGATTTATAAGCATTTTGAAAAGTGAGGACATGGGGAACGTCCTCATATTTCACCCTCTTTTTGTAATACCTGTGTCATACCCATGTCATTATACACATTTGTGTCCTGATATTTCACGAAAACATGCCCACACAGACAGGACACACACACACACACACACACACACACACACACACACACACACACACACACACACACACACACACACACACACACACACACACACACACACACACACACACACACACACACACACACACACACACACACACACACACACAGACAGGACACTGACACACACACACACACACACACACACAGACAGGACACTGGCATACAGCGCGCTCTCTTGTGTCTTGTCGCGCTTGGAAGCATTTACATGAATAGGAGCGTGATCATGTAACGCTAAGCAAAAATGGATATAAAAACGGACGCTGTGTTATTTGCGTTAAATATTTTTAATGCGTTAAGCTTCCGTTTCACGTTGACCGAGTTTGGTGGAGATTGAATAAATCACCTACGAGGAGAACGTAAAAACTCAGACCCTGAATTATACAAATATTCACGTTTAAACAAAAACTTTCTGTGAAAAAAGACACTTATAAACAGACACTTGTAGAAAATAATGTGAATTTTTTTTTTAAATAAATTTGAACTATGTCAGTATGAATTTAAAGACAAATGTGTCAAAAGTGATCTTTGCAAACACAGCACATGACCTTCTGTAAAGCACATGTATAGAAAACACACTCACACTCCTCTGTTTTAAAAAAAGAGTTCTGTCTGAATGAGTACATGAAATCACGGCTGTCAGGTGAAAAGAATTGTAACTCAAATGTCATTTAGAAAATGAGTCCTGTACTGATATAGTGTCATAGTTCATGTCCACATTAACCACTACGTTGTAATACAATACCCATGTCATCATACACATTTGTGTCCTCATAAATCACATAAGCAAGCACAGAGAGAGAGAGAGAGAAAGGGAGTTTCAAAAATAATACAACACTGCCACCTTTTGGTGATAGAGGGGAGGGCACACAAACAGCCAAAAACATTATTAAACTTTGACATGTTGCCATGGCAGCATTATTTGAAATATCAGGAATTCATTCATATGTCTCTATCTGTCATGTTTTCACATTATACTGATGAAGTTTGAAGTCAATCTGGTGAAAATAAGATGGTGATTCAAAGCATTTTTGAAAGTGACACACTTCCTGCTGCCAGTTGGTGGCGCTATAACTTTGACTCACAAAAGTCATATCCATGTGATCGGCCTCTTACAACGAACACACAGCTGAAGTTTCATCCAAATCAGTCAATGTTTGCACAAGTTATTACACACTTCCTGTTTACCTTTTCTCGCCATAAATTCGTTGCTTCGCCACGGCCAAACCGTATAAGATATCAAAAATCCGGTCGCAATTTAGCATCCTCTGTGTCTTGACTTCATGCTGACCGAGTTTGGCACTGATTGAAACAATGGCCTCGGAGGAGTATATTAAATTCCAGAGCATGTGTTTTCAGAACAACCCATATTAGCTCACTTCCTGTTGGGCTGACACGTAACTTAGAGCACGAAAGTTGTTTGGCCCGATGAGGTCTATATGTGTACCGAGTTTCATACATGTACGTGCAAGTGTGTTTGATATATAGACCAAGTTTTCAGACACCACTTTAGGGGGCGCTGTCGAGCCCCCCTGCCACGCCCGGGTACCAGCTTCAGCCCGGCTCTGATGGCCGCGCATTCCGATGTGTGTGCAAAGTTTCAAGAGTTTTTGAGCATGGTAAGGGCCCCAAAAGTGCCCGAGAAGTCGATAAAATAATAATAATAATTAAAGCTGCGAGCAGCGATGACGGGCCCAAGCCGGTGGCACCGCCACGCCGGTGGCATCAGCTTAACTGTGCACGGCAGGCAATATGCATTTAAACAGGAGAATATTTTAGAATCGCTCGAATATGCCACATTTACTGCAGCAACTGGTGCCACTATCACCACAAGCCACACCCATGATGTAATTTAAATCTAGATTAATTTTAATGTTATAGGATAAAATAAATAAAAGTTATATTTTCCTGCTCAAAATTTTGTAAGTCCAGAAGGCCAGTATTTAATTCAAGGTGTTTGTAGTTCTTTTTTACTTATTCACACTAAAGTGATAGTTTTTTGTGATAGTCTATGATACGAAAGGGGTAAATTATCATTCCGAGAGAGAAAGGCACACACACAAACTCACAGGGTGAGAGAGACACCCCCCCCCCCACACACACACACACACACCACACACACACGTGCGCGCACACAATCAAACACACACACACCCAGGGTGAGCCTGAGAGTGAGGGGGGAGGGGAAGGACTGAGAGAGAGGCACTCTGCACATTGAACCAGGTTCACAAGATTTTAACAACAAAAAGAAATAAAATCTAAATGGTGGGAGAAAGTTTTTTTTATTTCACTCTCTGAAAAAAATATGTTGAATATATTTGAAATCAATGTGTGAGAAAGTCACACACACACACACACACACACACACACACACACACACACACACACACACACACACACACACACACACACACACACACACACACACACACACACACACACACACACACACACACACACACACACACACACACACACACACACACACAATGATAGAGGGAGAGTGAGGGGGAGGGGAAGGACTGAGAGAAAGGCACACACACATACTCACAGGGTGAGAGAGAGAGCCCCCCCCCCCTCCACACACACACACACACACACACACACACACACACACAGAGAGAGAGTGATAGAGAGGGGGAAGGGGAAAGACAGGCGGAGGGCATTCCATAGACTTAATGGTTTTTATACTGTACAAACTGTAAATTCTATCCCCCTACACTACCCCTAAGCCTACATATCGCACACACACACACACACACACACACACACACACACACACACACACACACACACACACACACACACACACACACACACACACACACACACACACACACACACACACACACACACACACTACCCCTAAACCTACCATCACAGAAAACATTCTGCATTTTTACATTTTTATTAAAACATTGTTTAGTATGCTTTTAAAGCTATTTTGATTTACGGGGACACATGAAATGTCTTCATAAACCATGATTATGTTGTAATAAACACCCCTCCAACACACCCATTTCTGAGGCTTTGCCCATTTCCACTGACTGACATCTCTGATGTGTGTGTTGAGTTTCAAGCAATTTCAAGCATGCTAAGAGCCTCAAAAACAGCCAAAAGATGATTAAACTTTGACACACTGCCATGGCAACAGTATGTAAAATATCAGGAATCCATTCGTATGTCTACATCTGCCATGTTTTGTCATTATACTGATGAAGTTTGAAGTAAATCGGGTGAAAACAAGACAGTGATTTAGCATTTTTGAAAGTGACACACTTCCTGCTGCCAGTTGGTGGACACACACACACACACACACACACACACACACACACACACACACACACACACACACACACACACACACAGCCCCTGTCCCTAAACCTAACCCTCACAGGAGACTGTGCAGTTCACTTTCTGTGAAAAAAACCTTGTTCTGTGTGATTTATAAGCATTTTGAAAAGTGAGGACATGGGGAACGTCCTCATATTTCACCCTCTTTTTGTAATATGTCATACCCATGTCATTATACACATTTGTGTCCTGATATTTCACAAAAACATGCCCACACACACACACACACACACACACACACACACACACACACACACACACACACACACACACACACACACACACACACACACACACACACACACACACACACACACACACACACACACACACACACACACACACACACACACACACACAGACACACAGACACACAAACCCCTTAAAGCTATTTCATTTATGGGACACAGGAAATATTCTCATAAACCATGTTTTCATTGTAATTTGTAGTATATTTTTAAAGCTACTTGGTTACATTTTAATAATACATTATTTAGTATGTTTTTAAAGATATTTTTATTATGTGGACACATGAAATGTCCTCATTAACCACTACGTTGTAATAACAGTGTAATACCCATGTCATTATACAAATTTGTGTCCCTAATAAATCACATAAACAAGCACACACACACACACACACACACACACACACACGGAGAGAGAGTTTCAAAAATAACAACACTGCTACCTTTTAGTGAGGGGAGGGCAGACAGAGAATAAATATTCAGAAGAAATATATTAAATAAAATAAATATATTGATCTGAAAAATAGTATGATTATTTTAAAGCTATTTGGTTACATTTTAATAAAACATTGTTTTAGTATGTTTTTAAACACACACACATACACGTTGTAATACCAGTGTAATACCCATGTCATTATACAAATTTGTGTCCTCATAAATCACAAACAAGAGAGAGAGAGAGAGAGAGAGAGAGAGAAACAAGTTTTTTTTTATCCTGCTTCAAAACTAATACAATGCCGCCATCTTGTGTTCATTGAGGGGAGAGCAGCAGACACAGAGAATTTCTGTTCCCCTTTTTTGTCCTTATTTAATTCCTTGCCATGGAAACACCGTTTGAGATATCCAATATCCGTTCACATTTTAGCATCTTCAGTATCTTTGTTTCATGTTGACCGAGTTTGGTGGAGATTGAATAAATCGCCTACGAGGAGAACGTAAAAACTCAGACCCCGATTTAATCAAAAATTCACCTTCAAACCAAAATATCTGACTTCCTGTTGGTCGGAGCTAATGACTGTAAATTAGAAAGTTGTCCGGCTCGATGAGGTCAATATATATACTGAGTTTGGTGATTGTAGATGAAACGAAGCCCTTCACTTTTGTCAAAAGGTGGCGCTAGAGAGCCCCTCATCCCCGCCCGTTTCTGAGGCTTTGCCCATGTGTACTGACTAACATCTCTGATGTGTGTGTTGAGTTTCAAGCAGTTTCAAGCAATTTCAAGCATGCTAAGAGCCTCAGAACAGCCAAAAGATTATTAAACTTTGACACGTTGCCATGGCAACAGTATTTGAAATTTCAGGAATCCATTTCATACGTCTCTATCTGTCATGTTTTCACATTATACTGATGAAGTTTGAAATAAATCTGGTGAAAATAAGATGGTGATTCAAAGCATTTTTGAAAGTGACACACTTCCTGCTGCCAGTTGGTGGCGCTATAACTTTGACTCACAAAAGTCATATCCATGTGATCGGCCTCTTACAACGAACACACAGCTGAAGTTTCATCCAAACCAGTCAATGTTTGCACAAGTTAAAACACACTTCCTGTTTCCCTTTTCTCGCCATAAATTCGTTGCATCGCCACGGCCAGACTTTTCGAGATATCAAAAATCCGCTCGCAATTTAGCATCCTGGATATGTTCACTTAATGCTGACCGAGTTTGGCAATGATCGAAACAATGGCCTCGGAGGAGTATATTAAATTCCAGAGCATGCGTTTTCCGAACAACCCATAATAGCTCACTTCCTGTAGGGCTGACGCATAACTTAGAGCACGAAAGTTGTTCGGCCCGATGAGGTCTATATGTGTACCAAGTTTCATACATGTACGTGCAAGTGTGTTTGATATATGGACCAAGTTTTCAGACCCCACTTTAGGGGGCGCTGTCGAGCCCCCCTGCCACGCCCGGGTACCAGCTTCAGCCCGGCTCTGATGGCCGCGCATTCCGACGCCTGTGCGAAGTTTCAAGAGTTTTCGAGCATGTTAAGTGCCCCAAAAGTACCCGAGAAGTCAAAAAAAAAAAAAAAAAAAAAAAAAAAAAACAAAGAATAATCTGAGGAAGAACAATAGGGCTCTGCGCCCTTTCAGGGCTTGGGCCCTAATTAAAGCTGCGAGCAGCGATGACGGGCCCAAGCCGGTGGCACCGCCACCCCGGTGGCATCAGCTTAACTGTGCATGGCAGGCAATATGCATTTAAACAGGATCATTTTTTTTAATCGCTCGAATGTGTCACATTTACCGCAGCAGCTGGTGCCACTATCACCACAAGCCACACCCATGATGTCATTTAAATGTAGATGATTTTTAATGTCATAGGATGAAATAGATCACTTTCAAATATGTACAATTTATTTATTTACAAATAAATGTAAAATAACTATATCAAAGTAATCTGAATACACCACATTTATGCCTACAAATGTATGAGTTAAACTTTACACCATCAGAATGCTGTTGTATGCTGCAGGCAACGGATATCCAGCCATCCCCCTCCACACAGAGAGAGAGAGAGAGAGAGAGAGAGAGAGAGAGAGAGAGAGAGAGAGAGAGAGAGAGAGAGAGAGAGAGAGAGAGAGAGAGAGAGAGAGAGAGAGAGACAGACAGACAGACAGACAGACAGACAGACAGACAGACAGACAGACAAGGTTTTTTTTTTATCCTGCTTCAAAACTAACACAATGCTGCCATTTTCTGTTCATTGAGGGGAGGACATACAGAGAGTGGTATATAGATGAATTATTTTAAATAAATAAATATATTGATCTGAAAAATAGTATATTCATTTTAAATTCATCCAGGTTCAAGAGGTAAATTAACATCATCAAGAGAGAAAGTCTCTCACACACACACACACACACACACACACACACACACACACACACACACACACACACACACACACACACACACACACACACACACACACACACACACACACACACACACACACACACACACACACACACACACACACACACACACACACACACACACACACACACACACACACAGTGAGAAAGTGAGAGTGAGGGGGGGAGGGGAAGGAAAGGCAGAGGACATTGCATAGACTTAATGGTTTTTATACTGTACAAACTGTACATTCTATCCCCCTACACTACCCCTACTCCTAAACCTACCATCACAGAAAACATTCTGCATTTTTACATTTTGAATAAAACATTATTTAGTATGTTTTTAAAGCTAGACAGTGAATTAAAGCATTTTTGAAAGTGACACACTTCCTGCTGCCAGTTGGTGTCCACACACACACACACACACACACACACACACACACACACACACACACACACACACACACACACGTTGGGTCATGTTTTATGGGGACCTTCCATAGGCGTAATGGTTTTAATACCGTACATACTGTATATTCTATCCCCCTTCACTGCCCCTGCCCCTAAACATACCCATCACACACACACACACACACACACACACACACACACACACACACACACACACACACACACACACACACACACACACACACACACACACACACACACACACACACACACACACACACACACACACACACACACACACACACACACACACACACACACACACACTGCCCCTGCCCCTAAACCTACCCATCAAGGGAGACATTCTGCATTTTTACATTTTCAAAAAACATCACTTAGTCTGATTTATAAGATGTTTTCCTCATGGGGACCTAAAAATGTCCCCACAAGGATGAGGATTTCGGATATTGCTATCTTTGTGGGGACATTTTGTCCCCATAACGTAGGTGTTACCCATGAAATGATAACATTAATTTGGAAATTGTTTTTTTTTTTTTTACTTTTATTCCTCTTGTGCAGAACTCACACAGTACACATTTGGTCGTTGTTATTGTAGTTTACTTTAGTTGAGTATTTGTGCACATTTATGTGTGTGCGTGTGTGGTCAAACTGCAAACACAAAACAATTGCAAACTGCAAACACAATTATTATCTAGTAATGTTCACATCACCAAATACGTTTCTAAAACATTGTAACATCAGCTTTGTGTACTAAGCATTAAACTTTGTTTAACTAAATGCAACATATTTTACAGGCAATACAAACTGTAAATGTCTAAAACAAAACAAATATATAACATATAGGCGTTTAGGCGCTAATCGCAAATAGCGATCTTCATAGTGATACACAAACCATCACAACACTTAAACAACATAACACTTCTCACCACGCTGGGAATATAATGTAAGATAATAGTTTTAGCTGGAATTATTAAATGTTCAAATCTTCATTTGAGATCAACATGGCTTTCTCACTCAGTTCTCTAAGTTCAGTTTGTTTTTCCCTGCACTTCTTCCTGCACGATCACATCACTTGCGCTCACCGGAACAACGTCCTTGAAGGGGCAGCACCCAACACACACACACACACACACACACACACACACACAGCGCGCTCTTGTGTCTTGTCGCGCTTGGAAGCATTTACATGAATAGGAGCGTGATCATGTAACGCTAAGCAAAAATGGATATAATAACGGACGCTGCGTTATTTGCGTTAAATATTTTTAATGCGTTAAGCTTCCGTTTCACGTTGACCGAGTTTGGTGGAGATTGAATAAATCGCCTACGAGGAGAACGTAAAAACTCAGACCCTGAATTATACAAATATTCACGTTCAAACAAAAACTTTATGTGAAAAAAAGACACTTATAAACAGACACTTGTAGAAAATAATGTGAATTTTGTTTTAAAATAAATTTGAACTATGTCAGTAAATAATGAATTTAAAGACAAATGTGTCAAAAGTGATCTTTGCAAACACAGCACATGACCTTCTGTAAAGCACATGTATGGAAAACACACTCACACTCCTCTGTTTTAAAAAAGAGTTCTGTCTGAATGAGTACATGGAATCACGGCTGTCAGGTGATAAGATAATTAGTCCAGAGATGTTTTTTCAAGAATTACTTTTTGTAATTGCATTTTTTTTAACTATCCACTCACCTAATTTAATATATATTTTTGTTATAGCTTATGATTATATATTTTTATTTTATTGCTCAACAGTAGTTCTCATCGCCGATGAGGTCTTTAAATATTTTGAGAAGGTCTTAAAAAAAGTCTTAAAAAGGTATTAAAATTTACTTCAGGATTCCTGCATATACCCTGCATATGCATCATACGTGATCTTGGCAAACACAGCACATGACGTTTTTATTTAAAATTAGAAAGTTTTAAATTAGTTAAATTAGATTAGTTAAATTAGAAAGTTGTCCGGCTCGAAGAGAACAATATATGTACGGGGACACATGAAATGTCTACAAATGTATGTCCTCAGAAATCACAGAAGCACACACACACACACACACACACACACACACACACACACACACAGACACACACACACACAGAGAGAGAGAGAGAGAGAGAAACAAGTTTTTTTTTTATCCTGCTTCAAAACAAACACAATGCTGCCATCTTGTGTTCATTGAGGGAAGGGCAGCACACACGGGCACAATACATTATACAAATAAATATTCATAAAATATATATATATTCATCTGAAAAATAGTACAGTCATTTTAAATTAATCTAAGTTCAATTACCAAACATACAATCTTAATTTAATTTAAATCAAAATATTATTTTACAAGATATGAGACAATTTCTGTTCCCCTTTTTTTGTCCTTATTTAATCCCTCGCCATGGCAACACCGTTTGAGATATCCAATATTCGTTCGCATTTTAGCATCTTCCGTATCTTTGTTTCATGTTGACCGAGTTTGGTGGAGATTGAATAAATCGCCTACGAGGAGAACGTAAAAACTCAGACCCTGAATTACATAAATATTCACCTTCAAACCAAAATATCTGACTTCCTGTTGGTCGGAGCTAATGACTGTAAATTAGAAAGTTGTCCGGCTCGAAGAGAACAATATATGTACCGAGTTTGGTGACTGAAGATAAAACTAACCCCCCCACTTTTGTCAAAAGGTGGCGCTAGAGAGCCCCTCATCCCCGCCCGTTTCTGAGGCTTTGTCCATGTGTACTGACTGACATCTCTGATGTGTGTGTTGAGTTTCAAGCAGTTTCAAGCAATTTCAAGCATGCTAAGAGCCTCAAAACAGCCAAAAGATTATTAAACTTTGACACCTTGCCATGGCAACAGTATTTGAAATTTCAGGAATCCATTTCATACGTCTCTATCTGTCATGTTTTCACATTATACTGATGAAGTTTGAAGTAAATGGGGTGAAAATAAGATGGTGATTCAAAGCATTTTTGAAAGTGACACACTTCCTGCTGCCAGTTGGTGGCGCTATAACTTTGACTCACAAAAGTCATATCCATGTGATCGGCCTCTTACAACGAACACACAGCTGAAGTTTCATCCAAATCAGTCAATGTTTGCTGACGTTATAAAACACTTCCTGTTTCCCTTTTCTCGCCATAAATTCGTTGCTTCGCCACGGCCAAACCATTTGAGATATCAAAAATCCGCTCGCAATTTAGCATCCTGGATATGTTCACTTCATGCTGACCGAGTTTGGCGATGATCGAAACAATGGCCTCGGAGGAGTATATTAAATTCCAGAGCATGGGTTTTCCGAACAACCGATTATAGCTCACTTCCTGTTGGGCTGACGCATAACTATGAGCATGAAAGTTGTTCGGCCTGATGAGGTCTATATGTGTACAGAGTTTCATACATGTACGTGCAAGTGTGTTTGATATATGGACCAAGTTTTCAGACCCCACTTTAGGGGGCGCTGTCGAGCCCCCCTGCCACGCCCGGATACCAGCTTCAGCCCGGCTCTGATGGCCGCGCATTCCGACGCCTGTGCGAAGTTTCAAGAGTTTTTGAGCATGTTAAGTGCCCCAAAAGTACCCGAGAAGTCGAAAAAAAACAAAAAAAAAACAAAGAATTAAAGCTGCGAGCAGCGATGACGGGCCCAAGCCGGTGGCACCGCCACGCCGGTGGCATCAGCTTAACTGTGCACGGCAGGCAATAGGCATTTAAAATGGGAAAACATAAAAGGACTATGTCAAAGTCATCTGAATTCACCACATTAACTGCAGCAGTTGGTGCTGCTATGACCACAACAGCCACATCTATGAGATCAATTAAATTTATATGAATTTCATGTCAGATTATGTCAAAGGTCAAATTGGAATGAGTTCAGAATACCATTCGAATGCTGATGTTGTTTTATTCTAACACTTCTCTTCATGTGTTTTTGAGCTACCTTAGCTACCGTTTGTGCACCAATCTTATGCACCATAAAACATGCTTTCATTTCAATATGGGTGGTCCAATAAATTCTTTTTAATAAAAAATGTATAAATGGAGCCAAATCACAGAAACTGCAAAGATGATTTTAATATCAGTGTCAGGTAAGAGTAAGATGCGTGTCTACATTTTATGGAAGTTTATTATAAATAGCCACTTTTATAAAATCATGTGAAATTTATGTTTTAATACATTTATATTATATCAGTAAATAATTAATTTAAAGACATGTGCATCATACGTGATCTTGGCAAACACATCACATGACGTTTTTATTTTAAGTGATAGTTATTTGTGATAGCCTATATGAAAGGGTTAAATTATGATCAAAAGAGAAAGGCACACACACACACACACACACAATGATAGAGTGAGAGTGAGGGGGAGGGGAAGGACTGAGAGAAAGGCACACACACAAACTCACAGGGTGAGAGAGAGACCCCCCACACACACACACACACAGATAGAGAGGGGGAAGGGGAAAGACAGGCAGATGGCATTCCATAGACTTAATGGTTTGTATACTGTACAAACTGTACATTCTATCCCCCTACACTACCCCTAAGCCTACATATCACACACACACACACACACACACACACACACACACACACACACACACACACACACACACACACACACACTACCCCTAAACCTACCATCACAGAAAACATTCTGCATTTTTACATTTTTATTAAAAAATTGTTTAGTATGCTGTTAAAGCTATTTTTATTTACGGGGACACATGAAATGTCTTCATAAACCATGATTATGTTGTAATAAACACCCCTCCAACACACGCATTTCTGAGGCTTTGCCCATTTCCACTGACTGACATCTCTGATGTGTGTGTTGAGTTTCAAGCAATTTCAAGCATGCTAAGAGAAATTATACAAATATTCACGTTCAAACCAAAATATCTGACTTCCTGTTGGTCAGAGCTAATGACTGTAAAGTAAAAAATTAACTAATTAATCACATTTTTTTCTGTAATTAATCACGATTAATCGCAAGTTTTTAATATTTTAAGTTTGTAATATTTTGATATTGTAATAATTTCAGTTACTCTCCAAATTAATTTAGAAACAATTTAAAGACAGCATATTGTAAATATGTGTTGTATTGTCATTTTTTATGAATGAAGACCAGTATCACTGATACTAAATTCTCTATGAAACATTAATGACGTTACATTACAGTATAACTGAAAGCTCCCAATTTCAACATTTATTAGTCTTTAAAAAACAACTTTTAATTTAAGTGAACTTAAAAAAATCTTTACATAAACCCAAAATAATAAATGTTATATTTACCCATGGCCTTCCCTGTTATACAGAAATGTAATAGTTATCAAACCTTCCTTAACTGCATAAATAATAAATGAAATATAGATGAATCATCATTAAAGCTACAATTTTCTCTGTTCCCGTTGTTCTTTGATGAACATTAATGACATCATCATCAGTGCTACTGTCACTTTAAGAACAGCCGCGGATCTCACGCGGGGTCCCGCGCATCTCATTTCCTCACAACTCTTTAAGTTCATTTAAGACGTTATATAACTAATTTAAGACTCTAATATGAGAATACTCAAAATCCTCTGTGTTATTGTTTGTTCAACAGCAAAAGAGAACTCGATGTGAGCAGGAAACTGACGCGAGTCTATCTATGCGTCGAGTGTGTGTGTGTTTGTGTGTGTGTGTGTGTCAGTGTCCCTTGATTAGCTGACATGAGACGCATCCACACAGACAGGACACTGACACACACACACACACACACACACACACACACACACACACACAGACAGGACACACACACACACACACACACACACACACACACACACAGACAGGACACTGACACACACACACACACACACACACACACAGACAGGACACTGGCATACAGCGCGCGCTCTTGTGTCTTGTCGCGCTTGGAAGCATTTACATGAATAGGAGCGTGATCATGTAACGCTAAGCAAAAATGGATATAAAAACGGACGCTGTGTTATTTGCGTTAAATATTTTTAATGCGTTAAGCTTCCGTTTCACGTTGACCGAGTTTGGTGGAGATTGAATAAATCACCTACGAGGAGAACGTAAAAACTTAGACCCTGAATTATACAAATATTCACGTTTAAACAAAAACTTTCTGTGAAAAAAGACACTTATAAACAGACACTTGTAGAAAATAATGTGAATTTTTTTTTTAAATAAATTTGAACTATGTCAGTATGAATTTAAAGACAAATGTGTCAAAAGTGATCTTTGCAAACACAGCACATGACCTTCTGTAAAGCACATGTATAGAAAACACACTCACACTCCTGTTTTAAAAAAAGAGTTCTGTCTGAATGAGTACATGAAATCACGGCTGTCAGGTGAAAAGAATTGTAACTCAAATGTCATTTAGAAAATGAGTCCTGTACTGATATAGTGTCATAGTTCATGTCCACATTAACCACTACGTTGTAATACAATACCCATGTCATCATACACATTTGTGTCCTCATAAATCACATAAGCAAGCACAGAGAGAGAGAGAGAGAGAGAGAGAGAAAGGGAGTTTCAAAAATAATACAACACTGCCCCCTTTTGGTGATAGAGGGGAGGGCACACAAACAGTCAAAAACATTATTAAACTTTGACATGTTGCCATGGCAGCATTATTTGAAATATCAGGAATTCATTCATATGTCTCTATCTGTCATGTTTTCACATTATACTGATGAAGTTTGAAGTCAATCGTGTGAAAATAAGATGGTGATTCAAAGCATTTTTGAAAGTGACACACTTCCTGCTGCCAGTTGGTGGCGCTATAACTTTGACTCACAAAAGTCATATCCATGTGATCGGCCTCTTACAACGAACACACAGCTGAAGTTTCATCCAAATCAGTCAATGTTTGCACAAGTTATTACACACTTCCTGTTTACCTTTTCTCGCCATAAATTCGTTGCTTCGCCACGGCCAAACCGTTTAAGATATCAAAAATCCGCTCGCAATTTAGCATCCTGGATATGTTCTCCTCATGCTGACCGAGTTTGGCGATGATCGAAACAATGGCCTCGGAGGAGTATATTAAATTCCAGAGCATGGGTTTTCCGAACAACCGATTATAGCTCACTTCCTGTTGGGCTGACGCATAACTATGAGCACGAAAGTTGTTTGGCCCGATGAGGTCTATATGTGTACCGAGTTTCATACATGTACGTGCAAGTGTGTTTGATATATGGACCAAGTTTTCAGACCCCACTTAAGGGGGCGCTGTCGAGCCCCCCTGCCACGCCCGGGTACCAGCTTCAGCCCGGCTCTGATGGCCGCGCATTCCGATGCCTGTGCGAAGTTTCAAGAGTTTTCGAGCATGTTAAGTGCCCCAAAAGTACCCGAGAAGTCGAAAAAAACAAAAAAACAAAACAAAGAATAATCTGAGGAAGAACAATAGGGCTCTGCGCCCTTTCAGGGCTTGGGCCCTAATAATCTGAGGAAGAACAATAGGGCTCTGCGCCCTTTCAGGGCTTGGGCCCTAATAATAAGAAACAGAGGAAGAACAATAGGGCTCTGCGCCCTTTCAGGGCTTGGGCCCTAATAAGAAACAGAGGAAGAACAATAGGGCTCTGCGCCCTTTCAGGGCTTGGGCCCTAATAAGAAACAGAGGAAGAACAATAGGGCTCTGCGCCCTTTCAGGGCTTGGGCCCTAACAATAGGGCTCTGCGCCCTTTCAGGCTTGAGCCCTAATAATAATCTTAAGGAAAACAATAGGGCTCTGCGCCCTTTCAGGCTTGAGCCCTAATTAAAGCTGCTAGCAGCGATGAAAGGGCCCTCGCACATGCACCGCCACCCGGTGGCCTCAGGAAAACAGTGAATAGTGGGCGACATGCATTTAAGCGGGTCAATATAGGAGAAATATGGCAAACTCACTTCAATGTGCCACACTTCTTTCTGCCTGCAGGTCGCGCTTCGACTATAACTGAATATTGCCATGTAGAGTCTTCAGGTCAGGACTATTATCAAACATGTGAAGTTTGAGGCAGATCGGACATTGTATACCTGAGTTACAACAACTTCCTGTTTAATGGCGTAAATCACATACAGTAGCACGTATCCACGTGTTGCAAGATTTATTGAGTTACTAGCATGTTTGGGATTTCATGGCATATTTAAAAGTGTTTCTGGGAATGAATTATAGTATAAAGCATGCCATTTCCTGTTGCCAGCAGGAGGCGCTATGACTAACTGAATATTGGCATGTAGATGTGTTTAGGTCAGGACTCTTATCAAACGTGAAGTTTGGGGCAGTTCGGACATTGTATGCCTGACTTACAACAGCTTCCTGTGTCATGGCGAAACATCAGACTTTGTCAGGCCGCCACGGACACGCCCTTCAGGGAAAACTCAAGATCTTCACAATATAACATCACCAAGGCCTTTAGATTAGACTGACCAAATATGATGTTGATCTGATTAAATCTCAATGAGGAGTTAATCACAGCGTAAAACATGCCATTTCCTGTTGCCCACAGGTGGCACTATGACTGTCACTGAATATTGGCATGTTGATGTCTTCAGGCAAGGACTCTAATAAAACATGTGAAGTTTGGGGCAGATCAGACATTTTATGTCCGAGTTACAACAATGTCCTTTTTCATGGTGAAACAACTAAATTTCTGAGGCCACCACGGACACGCCCTTCAGTGAAAACTCAAGATCTTCGCAATTTAACGTTGCAAAGGCCTTTAGATTAGACTGACCAAATATGATGTTGATCTGATTAAATCTCTATGCGGAGTTGATTAAAGTACAACATCTGGAAATGGGAAAATTTGCAACAATTTAGTAAAGAAAAATCTAAATATCTCACTTCCTGTTGGTTTTCAGATTTCGTACCAGGAGACTTTTTTGTAGATATTGGGCTGTTACATGTGTCTACCAAATTTCATACCTGTACGTGAAACATAGCGGGAGGGGCACTTAGTTGAAATGTTGTAGGTGGCGCTATGGAGCCATTTTGCCACGCCTAATTCTGAAACTTATATGTAGATGTCTTCAAGCCAGGACTCTTATCAAACATGTGAAGTTTGGGGCAGATCGGACATTGTATGCCTGACTTACAACAGCTTCCTGTGTCATGGCGAAACATCAGACTTTGTCAGGCCACCACGGACACGCCCTTCAGGGAAAACTCAAGATCTTCACAATATAACATCACCAAGGCCTTTAGATTAGACTGACCAAATATGATCTTGATCTGGTTACATCTCAATGAGGAATTAATCACAGCGTAAAACATGCCATTTCCTGTTGCCCACAGGTGGCGCTATGACTGTCACTGAATATTGGCATGTTGATGTTTTCAGGCAAGGACTCTAATAAAACATGTGAAGTTTGTGGCAGATCAGACATTGTATGTCCGAGTTACAACAACTTCCTTTTTCATGGCGAAACATCAGATTTGGCGAGACCGCCACGGACACGCCCTTCAGGGAAAACTCAAGATCTTCGCAATTTAACGTCGCAAAGGCCTTTAAATTAGACTGACCAAATATGATGTTGATCTGATTAAATCTCTAGGAGGAGTTTGTTAAAGTACAACGTCTGGAAATGGCACATTTTGCAACAAAAAATTAAAAATATCTGACTTCCTGTTGGTTTTCAGATTTTGCACGTAGAGACTTTTTTGTAGGTATTGGGCTGTTACATGTGTATACCGAATTTCATAGCTCTACGTGAAACGTAGCAGGAGGGGCACTACGTTAGGTGGCGCTGTCGAGCCATTTTGCCACGCCTAATTCTGAATACCGTAACAGACGTAAATTTTCGCCAATTTGGACGAGTTTTGAAAGTTTTGTGAGTTTTCGAGCATGTTTAGGCCCCCAAAAAAGCGATTCATTTGGGAGAAGAAGAAGAAGAAGAAGAAGAAGAAGAAGAAGAAGAAGAAGAAGAAGAAGAAGAAGAAGAAGAAGAAGAAGAAGAAGAAAAACTTTCGAAATCCAATAGGGTCCTCACACCATCGGTGCTCGGGCCCTAATAATAAGAAACAGAGGAAGAACAATAGGGCTCTGCGCCCTTTCAGGGCTTGGGCCCTGATAATCTGAGGAAGAACAATAGGGCTCTGCGCCCTTTCAGGCTTTAGTGCTAATAATCTGAGGAAGAACAATAGGGCTCTGCGCCCTTTTAGGGCTTGGGCCCTAATAATCTGAGGAAAAACAATAGGGCTCTGCGCCCTTTCAGGCTTGAGCCCTAAAAAAGAATAATCTTTAGAAGAACAATAGGGCTCTGCGCCCTTTCAGGCTTGAGCCCTAATAATCTGAGGAAGAACAATAGGGCTCTGCGCCCTTTCAGGCTTGAGCCCTAATAATAATTAAACCTTTTATAGACCTGTAAGCTACTTATTGGAATCAGAAGGGAAATCAATGAGTGACTTTTTGACCTTTGGGACAAAAATATGTTCAGTAGGTCAAATATGGACTTCTTGTACAGCCATAATATGTAAAAAAAAAAAAAATAATAATGTAAACCTTTTTTAGACCTGTAAGCTACTTATTGGAATCAGAAGGGAAATCAATGAGTGACTTTTTGACCTTTGGGACAAAAGTATGTTCAGTAGGTCAAATATGGACTTCTGTACAGCCATAACATGTAAGAAAATAAATAATAATAAAAATAATTAAACCTTTTGTGGGACCTTTTAGCTACAAATTAGAATCAGAAGGGAATTCAATTAATTGGAACCAGAAGGGAAGTCAATGAGTGACTTTTTGACCTTTGGGACAAAAATTTGTTCAGTAGGTCAAATATGGACTTTGTTCAGCCTTAATATGTAAAAAAAAAAAAAAAAAAATCTTTAAATTAAAACCTTTTGTAGACCTTTTAGCTACAAATTGGAATCAGAAGGGAAGTCAATTAATTGGAACCAGAAGGAAAGTCAATGAGTGACTTTTTGAACTTTGGGACAAAAATGTGTTCAGTAGGTCAAATATGGACTTCTGTACAGCCATAATATGTAAAACAAAATAATAATAAAAAAATTTAAACCTTTTGTGGGACCTTTTAGCTACAAATTGGAATCAGAAGGGAAGTCAATTAATTGGAACCAGAAGGGAAGTCAATGAGTGACTTTTTGACCTTTGGGACAACAATTTGTTCAGTAGGTCAAATATGGACTTTGTACAGCCATAATATGTAAAAAAAATAAAAAAAATAAAACCTTTTGTAGACCTTTTAGGTACTTATTGGAACCAGAAGGAAAGTCAATGAGTGACTTTTTGACCTTTGGGACAAAAATTTGTTCAGTAGGTCAAATATGGACTTTGTACAGCCATAATATGTAAAAAAAAAAAAAAAAAAAAATGAAACCTTTTGTAGACCTTTTAGGTACTTATTGGAACCAGAAGGAAAGTCAATGAGTGACGTTTTGTCCTTTGGGACAAAAATTTGTTCAGTAGGTCAAATATGGACTTTGTACAGCCATAATATGTAAAAAAAATAAAAAAAAATAAAACCTTTTGTAGACCTTTTAGGTACTTATTGGAACCAGAAGGAAAGTCAATGAGTGACTTTTTGACCTTTGGGACAAAAATTTGTTCAGTAGGTCAAATATGGACTTCTTGTACAGCCATAATATGTAAAGAAAAAAAAAAAAAAAAAAAAAAAATGTAACCTTTTTTAGACCTTTTAGCTAGTTTTTGGAACCAGAAAAAAAGTCAATGAGTGACTTTTTGACCTTTGGGACAAAAATTTGTTTAGTAGGTCAAATATGGACTTTTTGTACAGCCATAATATGTAAACAAAAAACAAAAAAACTAAAAACTTAAACCTTTTTTAGACCTGTAAGCTCTTTATTGGAAAATCAATGAGTGACTTTTGGACCTTTGGGACAAAAATTTGTTCAGTAGGTCAAATATGGACTTTTTGTACAGCCATAATATGTAACAAAAAAAAAATTAAAACCTTTTGAAGAACTTTTAGTTACTTATTGGAACCAGAAGGAAAGTCAATGAGTGACTTTTTGACCTTTGGGACAAAACATTTTTCAGTAGGTTAAATATGGACTTCTTGTACAGCCATAATATGTAAAAAATAAATAAATAAATAAATAAACCTTGTTTAGACCTGTCAGCTACTTACTGGAAACAGAAGGGAAGTCAATGAGTGACTTTTTGACCTTTGGGACAAAAATTTGTTCAGTAGGTCAAATATGGACTTTGTACAGCCATAATATGTAAAAAAAAAAAAAAAATGTAAAAAAAATTAAAACCTTTTGTGGGACCTTTTAGCTACAAATTGGAATCAGAAGGGAAGTCAATTAATTGGAACCAGAAGGGAAGTCAATGAATAACTTTTTGACCTTTGGGACAAAAATTTGTTCAATAGGTCAAATATGGACTTTGTACAGCCATAATATGTAACAAAAAAAAAAAAATGAAACCTTTTGTAGGCCTTTTAGGTACTTATTGGAACCAGAAGGAAAGTCAATGAGTGACTTTTTGTCCTTTGGGACAAAAATTTGTTCAGTAGGTCAAATATGGACTTTGTACAGCCATAATATGTAAAAAAAAATAAAAAAAATAAAACCTTTTGTAGACCTTTTAGGTACTTATTGGAACCAGAAGGAAAGTCAATGAGTGACTTTTTGACCTTTGGGACAAAAATTTGTTCAGTAGGTCAAATATGGACTTCTTGTACAGCCATAATATGTAAAAAATAAAAATTAAAAAAAATTAAACCTTTTTTAGACCTTTTAGCTAGTTATTGGAACCAGAAGAAAAGTCAATGAGTGACTTTTTGACCTTTGGGACAAAAATTTGTTCAGTAGGTCAAATATGGACTTTTTGTACAGCCATAATATGTAAACAAAAAACAAAAAAACAAAAAACTTAAACCTTTTTTAGACCTGTAAGCTCTTTATTGGAAAATCAATGAGTGACTTTTGGACCTTTGGGACAAAAATTTGTTCAGTAGGTCAAATATGGACTTTTTGTACAGCCATAATATGTAACAAAAAAAAAATTTAAACCTTTTGTAGACCTTTTAGTTACTTATTGGAACCAGAAGGAAAGTCAATGAGTGACTTTTTGACCTTTGGGACAAAACATTTTTCAGTAGGTCAAATATGGACTTCTTGTACAGCCATAATATGTAAAAAATAAATAAATAAATAAATAAACCTTGTTTAGACCTGTAAGCTACTGATTGGAATCAGAAGGGAATTTACTGAGTGACTTTTTGACCTTTGGGACAAAAATATGTTCAGTAGGTCAAACATGGACTTCTGTACAGCCATAATATGTAAAAAAAATAAAAAAATAAAAAAAATGTAAACCTTTTGTAGACCTCCTACCTACTAATTGGAACCAGAAGGAAAGTCAATGAATGACTTTTTGACCTTTGGGACAAAAATTTGTTCAGTAGGTCAAATATGGACTTTGTACAGCCATAATATGTAAAAAAAATAAAAATAAAAAAAATATTTTGTAGACATTTTAGGTACTTATTGGAACCAGAAGGAAAGTCAATGAGTGACTTTTTGACCTTTGGGACAAAAATTTGTTCAGTAGGTCAAATATGGACTTTGTACAGCCATAATATGTAAAAAAAAAAAATAAAATAAAAAATAAAAATTTGTAAAAAAATTAAAACCTTTTGTGGGACCTTTTAGCTACAAATTGGAATCAGAAGGGAAGTCAATTAATTGGAACCAAAAGGGAAGTCAATGAGTGACATTTTGACCTTTGGGACAAAAATTTGTTCAGTAGGTCAAATATGGACTTCTTGTACAGCCATAATATGTAAAAAAATATATAAAAAAACAAACCTTTTTTAGACCTTTTAGCTACTTATTGGAACCAGAAGGAAAGTCAATGAGTGACTTTTTGACCTTTGGGACAAAAAATTGTTCAGTAGGTCAAATATGGACTTCTTGTACAACCATAATATGTAAAAAATAAATAAATAAATAAATAAATAAATAAAACCTTGTTTAGACCTGTAAGCTACTTACTGGAAACAGAAGGGAAGTCAATGAGTGACTTTTTGACCTTTGGGACAAAAATTTGTTCAGTAGGTCAAATATGGACTTTGTACAGCCATAATATGTAAAAAAAAAAAAAAACATTTAAAAAAAATTAAAACCTTTTGTGGGACCTTTTAGCTACAAATTGGAATCAGAAGGGAAGTCAATTAATTGGAACCAAAAGGGAAGTCAATGAGTGACTTTTTGACCTTTGGGACAAAAATTTGTTCAATAGGTCAAATATGGACTTTGTACAGCCATAATATGTAAAAAAATAAAATAAAAAATGAAACCTTTTGTAGACCTTTTAGGTACTTATTGGAACCAGAAGGAAAGTCAATGAGTGACTTTTTGACCTTTGGGACAAAAATTTGTTCAGTAGGTCAAATATGGACTTTGTACAGCCATAATATGTAAAAAAAATAAAAAAAATAAAACCTTTTGTAGACCTTTTAGGTACTTATTGGAACCAGAAGGAAAGTCAATGAGTGACTTTTTGACCTTTGGGACAAAAATTTGTTCAGTAGGTCAAATATGGACTTTGTACAGCCATAATATGTAAAAATAATAAAAAATAAATAAAACCTTTTGTAGACCTTTTAGCTAGTTATTGGAACCAGAAGAAAAGTCAATGAGTGACTTTTTGACCTTTGGGACAAAAATTTGTTCAGTAGGTCAAATATGGACTTTTTGTACAGCCATAATATGTAAACAAAAAACAAAAAAACAAAAAACTTAAACCTTTTTTAGACCTGTAAGCTCTTTATTGGACAATCAATGAGTGACTTTTGGACCTTTGGGACAAAAATTTGTTCAGTAGGTCAAATATGGACTTTTTGTACAGCCATAATATGAAAAAAAAAAAAAAAAAAAAGTAAAAAAATTAAAACCTTTTGTGGGACCTTTTAGCTACAAATTGGACTCAGAAGGGAAGTCAATTAATTGGAACCAGAAGGGAAGTCAATGAGTGACTTTTTGACCTTTGGGACAAAAATTTGTTCAGTAGGTCAAATATGGACTTTGTACAGCCATAATATGTAAAAAAATAAATAAAAAAAAAATAAAAAAATTTGTAAAAAAATTAAAACCTTTTGTGGGACCTTTTAGCTACAAATTGGAATCAGAAGGGAAGTCAATTAATTGGAACCAAAAGGGAAGTCAATGAGTGACATTTTGACCTTTGGGACAAAAATTTGTTCAGTAGGTCAAATATGGACTTTTTGTACAGCCATAATATGTTAAAAAAAATATAAAAAAACAAACCTTTTTTAGACCTTTTAGCTACTTATTGGAACCAGAAGGAAAGTCAATGAGTGACTTTTTGACCTTTGGGACAAAAAATTGTTCAGTAGGTCAAATATGGACTTCTTGTACAACCATAATATGTAAAAAATAAATAAATAAATAAATAAATAAATAAAACCTTGTTTAGACCTGTAAGCTACTTACTGGAAACAGAAGGGAAGTCAATGAGTGACTTTTTGACCTTTGGGACAAAAATTTGTTCAGTAGGTCAAATATGGACTTTGTACAGCCATAATATGTAAAAAAAAAAAAAAACATTTTAAAAAAATTAAAACCTTTTGTGGGACCTTTTAGCTACAAATTGGAATCAGAAGGGAAGTCAATTAATTGGAACCAAAAGGGAAGTCAATGAGTGACTTTTTGACCTTTGGGACAAAAATTTGTTCAATAGGTCAAATATGGACTTTGTACAGCCATAATATGTAAAAAAATAAAATAAAAAATGAAACCTTTTGTAGACCTTTTAGGTACTTATTGGAACCAGAAGGAAAGTCAATGAGTGACTTTTTGACCTTTGGGACAAAAATTTGTTCAGTAGGTCAAATATGGACTTTGTACAGCCATAATATGTAAAAAAAATAAAAAAAAATAAAACCTTTTGTAGACCTTTTAGGTACTTATTGGAACCAGAAGGAAAGTCAATGAGTGACTTTTTGACCTTTGGGACAAAAATTTGTTCAGTAGGTCAAATATGGACTTTGTACAGCCATAATATGTAAAAATAATAAAAAAAAAATAAAACCTTTTGTAGACCTTTTAGGTACTTATTGGAACCAGAAGGAAAGTCAATGAGTGACTTTTTGACCTTTGGGACAAAAATGTGTTCAGTAGGTCAAATATGGACTTCTTGTACAGCCATAATATGTAAAAAAATAAATAAAAAAAATAAAACCTTTTTTAGACCTTTTAGCTAGTTATTGGAACCAGAAGAAAAGTCAATGAGTGACTTTTTGACCTTTGGGACAAAAATTTGTTCAGTAGGTCAAATATGGACTTTTTGTACAGCCATAATATGTAAACAAAAAACAAAAAAACAAAAAACTTAAACCTTTTTTAGACCTGTAAGCTCTTTATTGGACAATCAATGAGTGACTTTTGGACCTTTGGGACAAAAATTTGTTCAGTAGGTCAAATATGGACTTTTTGTACAGCCATAATATGAAAAAAAAAAAAAAAAAAAAAAGTAAAAAAATTAAAACCTTTTGTGGGACCTTTTAGCTACAAATTGGAATCAGAAGGGAAGTCAATTAATTGGAACCAGAAGGGAAGTCAATGAGTGACTTTTTGACCTTTGGGACAAAAATTTGTTCAGTAGGTCAAATATGGACTTTTTGTACAGCCATAATATGTAACAAAAAAAAAATTAAAACCTTTTGTAGACCTTTTAGTTACTTATTGGAACCAGAAGGAAAGTCAATGAGTGACTTTTTGACCTTTGGGACAAAACATTTTTCAGTAGGTCAAATATGGACTTCTTGTACAGCCATAATATGTAAAAAATAAATAAATAAATAAATAAACCTTGTTTAGACCTGTCAGCTACTTACTGGAAACAGAAGGGAAGTCAATGAGTGACTTTTTGACCTTTGGGACAAAAAATTTTTCAGTAGGTCAAATATGGACTTCTTGTACAGCCATAATATGTAAAAAATAAATAAATAAATAAATAAACCTTGTTTAGACCTGTCAGCTACTTACTGGAAACAGAAGGGAAGTCAATGAGTGACTTTTTGACATTTGGGACAAAAATTTGTTCAGTAGGTCAAATATGGACTTTGTACAGCCATAATATGTAAAAAAAAAAAAAAAAAAAGTAAAAAAAATTAAAACCTTTTGTGGGACCTTTTAGCTACAAATTGGAATCAGAAGGGAAGTCAATTAATTGGAACCAGAAGGGAAGTCAATGAATAACTTTTTGACCTTTGGGACAAAAATTTGTTCAATAGGTCAAATATGGACTTTGTACAGCCATGATATATGTAAAAAAAATTAAAAAAAAATTAAACCTTATGTAGACCTTTTAGGTACTTATTGGAACGAGAAGGAAAGTCAATGAGTGACTTTTTGACCTTTGGGACAAAAATTTGTTCAGTAGGTCAAATATGGACTTCTTGTACAGCCATAATGTGTAAAAAAATTTTTTTAACCTTTTTTAGACCTTTTAGCTAGTTATTGGATCCAGAAGAAAAGTCAATGAGTGACTTTTTGACCTTTGGGACAAAAATTTGTTCAGTAGGTCAAATATGGACTTTGTACAGCCATAATATGTAAAAAAAAAATGTAAAAAAAATAAAACCTTTTGTAGACCTTTTAGATACTTATTGGAACCAGAAGGAAAGTCAATGAGTGACTTTTTGACCTTTGGGACAAAAAATTGTTCAGTAGGTCAAATATGGACTTTGTACAGCCATAATATGTAAAAAAAATAAAAAAAATAAAACCTTTTGTAGACCTTTTAGGTACTTATTGGAACCAGAAGGAAAGTCAATGAGTGACTTTTTGACCTTTGGGACAAAAATTTGTTCAGTAGGTCAAATATGGACTTCTTGTACAGCCATAATATGTAAAAAAATAAATAAATAAAAATTAAACCTTTTTTAGACCTTTTAGCTAGTTATTGGAACCAGAAGAAAAGTCAATGAGTGACTTTTTGACCTTTGGGACAAAAATTTGTTCAGTAGGTCAAATATGGACTTTTTGTACAGCCATAATATGTAAACAAAAAACAAAAAAACTAAAAACTTAAACCTTTTTTAGACCTGTAAGCTCTTTATTGGAAAATCAATGAGTGACTTTTGGACCTTTGGGACAAAAATTTGTTCAGTAGGTCAAATATGGACTTTTTGTACAGCCATAATATGAAACAAAAAAAAAATTAAAACCTTTTGTAGACCTTTTAGTTACTTATTGGAACCAGAAGGAAAGTCAATGAGTGACTTTTTGACCTTTGGGACAAAACATTTTTCAGTAGGTCAAATATGGACT